>NW_027327553.1:300000-431575 GCF_047675955.1 Chlorocebus sabaeus
CCATAGAGGACTATGGTGAAAAAGGAAATATCTTTCGTTAAAAACTGGAAAGAAGATATCTGAGAAACTGCTTTGTGTTCTGTTAATTCATCTCACAGCGTTACAGTTTTCCCCTCCCGAAGTCTTTCACTTCCACTGTTCTTGTGGAAATTGCATAGTGATATTTGGAATCCCATAGAGGGCTATGGTGAAAATGGAAATACCTTCAGTTAAAAAATGAAAAGAAGTTTTCCGAGAAACTGCTTTGTGTTCTGTTAATTCATCTCAAAGAGTTACAGCTTTCCCCTCAAGAAGCCTTCCGCTAAGACTGTTTTTGAGGAATTTCCAAAGTGATATGTGGAAGCCCATAGAGGGCTATGGTGAAAATGGAAATATCCTAAGATACTTACCGAAGAGAAGCTGTCTGAAAAACTGCTTTGTGTTCTGTTAGTTCATCTCACAGAGCTACAGCTTTTCCCTCAAGAAGCCGTTCATTAAGACTGTTTTGTGAAATTTGGAAAGTGATATTTGGAAACCCATAGAGGACTATGGTGAAAAAGGAAATATCTTCCGTTAAAAACTGGAAAGAAGCATTCTGAGAAAATGCCGTGTCTTCTGTTAATACGTCTCACTGAGTTACAGCTTTCCTCTCAAGAAGCCTTTCGCTAAGACTGTTCTTGTGGGATTTCCAATGTGATATTTGGAAGCCCATAGAGAACTATGGTGAGAAAGGAAATATCCTCCGTTAAAAACTGGAAAGAAGATTTGTGAGAAAATGCTTTGTGTTCTGGTAATTCATCTCACAGAGTTAGAGATTTCCCCTCAAGAACCCTTTCGCTAAGACTGTTCTTGTGGAATTTGCAAAGTGATATGTGGAAGCCCAAAAGGGCTATGGTGAAAAAGGAAATATCCTCAGTTAAAAACTGGAAAGAAGCTTTCTGAGAAACTGCTTTGTGTTCAGTTAGTTCCTCTCACAGAGTTACAGCTTTCCCCTCAAGAAGACTTTCACTAAGACTGTTCATGTGGAATTTTCAAAGTGATAATTGGAATCCCATAGAGGGCTATGGTGAAAAAGGAAATATCCTAAGGTAAAAACTGAAAAGTAGGTTTCTGAGAAAATGTTTTGTGTTCTGTTAATTCATCTTACAGAGTTACAGCTTTACCCTCAAGAAGCCTTTCGCTAAGACTTTTCTTCTGGAATTTGCAAAGTGATATTTGGAAACCCTATAGCCCTATGTTTAAAATGGAAATATCCTAAGATAAAAAACGAAAAGAAGGTTTCTGAGAAACTGCTTTGAATTCTTTTAATTCATCTTACAGATTTACAGTTTTATCTCCAGAATCCTTTCGCTAAGACTGTTCTTGTGGAATTTGCAAAATGTTTTTGGAAGCCCATAGAGGGCTATGTTGAAAAAGGAAATATCCTAAGATAAAAACTGAAAAGAAGCTTTCTGAGAAACTGCTTTGTGTTCTGTTAATTCATCTCAGAGACTTACAGCTTTCCCCTCAAGAAGTCTTTCACAAAGACTGTTCTTGTGTAATTTGCAAAGTGATATTTGGAAGACCATAGAGGGCTATGTTGAAAAAGGAAATACCTTCAGTTAAAAACTGAAAAGAAGCTTTCTGAGAAACTGCTTTGTGTTCTGTTAATTCATCTCAAAGAGTTACTGCTTTTGCCTCAAGAATCCTTCCGCTAAGACTGTTTTTGTGGAATTTCCAAAGTGATATTTCGATGCCCATAGTAGGCTATGGTGAAAATGGAAATATCCTAAGATAAAAACCGAAAAGAAGCTGTATGGAAAGCTGTTTTGTGTTTTGTTAGTTCACTCACAGAGTTACAGCTTTCCCCTCAAGAAGCCGTTAACTAAGACTGTTTTGTGAAATTTGCAAAGTGATATTTGGAAGCCCATAGAGGGCTAAGGTGAAAAAGGAAATATCTTCCGTTAAAAACTGGAAAGAACCATTCTGAGAAAATGCGGTGTGTTCTGTTAGTACATATCACCGAGGTACAGCTTTTCTCTCAAGAAGCCTTTCGCTAAGACTGTTCTTGTGGGATTTCCAAAGTGATATTTGGAAGCCCATAGAGGGCTATAGTGAAAAAGGAAATATCTTCAGTTAAATACTGGAAAGAAGCTTTCTGAGAGACTGCTTTGTGTTCTGTTAATTCATCTCACAGAGTTACAGCTTCCCCCCTCAAGAAGCCTTTCGCTAAGACTGTTCTTGTGGAATTTGCAAAGTCATATTTGGAAGCCCATAGAGGACTATGGTGAAAAAGGAACTAACTTCCGTTAAAAACTGGAAAGAAGATTTGTGAGAAACTGCTTTGTGTTCTGTTAATTCAACTCACAGAGTTACAGATTTCCCCTTCAGAAGCCTTTCGCTAAGACTGTTCTTCTGGAATTTGCAAAGTGATATTTGGAAGCCCATGGAGGGCTATGGTGAAAAGGGAAATAACTTCCGTTAAAAGCTGGAAAGAAGCTTTCTGAGAAACTGCCGTGTGTTCTGTTAATACATCTCACCGAGTTACAGCTTTCCCCTCAAGAAGCCTTTCTATAAGACTGTTCTTGTGGAATTTGCAAAGTGATACTTGGAAGCCCATAGAGGGCTATTTTGAAAATGGAAATATCCTAAGATAAAAACCGAAAAGAAGCTGTCTGAGAAACTGCTTTGTGTTGTGTTAGTTCATCTCACAGTGTTACAGCTTTCCCCTCAAGAAGCCCTTCACTAAGACTGTTGTTGTGTAATTTGCAAACTGATATTTGTAATCCCATAGAGGACTTTGGTGAAAAAGGAAATATCTTTCGTTAAAAACTGGAAAGAAGATTTCTGAGATACTGCTTTGTGTTCTGTTAATTCATCTCAGACAGTTACAGATTTCCCCTCAAGAGGCCGTTCACTAAGACTGTTCTTGTGGAATTTTCAAAGTGATATTTTGAAGCCCATAGTGGACTATGGTGAAAAAGGAAATATCTTCCGCTAAAAACTGGAAAGAACCTTTCTGAGAAACTGCTTTGTGTTCCGTTAATTAATCTCACAGAGTTACAGCTTTCCTATCATGAAGCCGATCACTAAGGCTGTTCTTTTGGAATATGCAAAGTGATATTTGGAAGCCCATAGAGGGCTACGGTGAAAAAGGAAGTATCCTAAGACAAAAACTGAAAAGAAGCTTTCTGAGAAACTGCTTTGTGTTCTGTTAATTCGTCACCAGAGTTACAGCTTTCCCCTCAAAAAGCCTTTCGCTAAGACTGTTCTTGTGGAATTTGCAAAGTGAAATTTGGAAGTCCATTGAGGGCTATGATGAACAAGGACATTTCTTCCATTAAAAACCGAAAAGAAGATTTCTGAGAAACTGCTTCGTGTTTTGTTAGTTCATCTCACAGAATTACAGCTTTGCTCCCAGAAGCCTTTCGCTAAGACTGTTCTTGTGGAATTTGCAAAGTGATCTTAGAAGCCCGTAGAGGGCTATGGTGAAAAAGGAAATAACTTACGTTAAAAATCGGAAAGAAGCTTTCTGAGAAACTGATGTGTGTTCTGTTAAAATATCTCACCGTGTTACAGCTTTCACCTCAAGAAGCCTTTCGCTAAGACTGTTCTTGTGGAATTTGCAAAGTGACATTTGGAAGCCCTTAGAGGGCTATGGTGAAAAAGGGAATATCTTCCGTTAAAAACTGGAAAGAAGCATTCTGTGATACTGCCGTGTGTTCTGTTAATACATCTAACCGAGTTACAGCTTTCCCCTCTAGAAGCCTTTCGCTAAGACTGTTCTTGTGGCATTTGCAATGTGATATTTGGAAGCCCTTAGAGGGCTATGGTGAAAAAGGAAATATCTTCAGTTAAAAACTGGAAAGAAGCTTTCTGAGAAACTGCTTTGTGTTCTGTTAATTCATCTCACAGAGTTACAGGTTTCCCCTCCAGAAGCCTTTCCCGAAGACTGTTCTTGTGGAATTTGCAAAGTGATATTTGGAAGCCCATAGAGGGCTATGGTGAAAAAGGACATATCTTCCATTAAAAACTGGAAAGAAATTTTCTGAGAAACTGCTTTGTTTTCTGTTAATTCATCTCACAGAGTTACAGCTTTCTTCTCAAGAAGCATTTCGGTAAGACTGTTCTTGTGGAATTTGCAAAGTGATATTTGCAAGCCCATAGAGGGCTATGGTGAAAAAGGACATATCTTCCGTTAAAAACTGGAAAGAAGATTTCTGAGAAACTGCTTTGTGTTCTGTTAATTCATCTCAGAGAGTTACAGATTTCCCCTCAAGAGGCTGTTCACTAAGACTGTTCTTCTGAAATTTGGAAAGTGATATTTAGAATCCCATAGAGGGCTATTGTGAAAAAGGAATTATTTTCCGTTAAAAACTGGAAAGAAGCTTTCTGAGAAACTGCTTTGTGTTCTGTTAATTCATCTCACAGAGTTACATTTCCCTCTAAAAGCCTTTCGCTAAGGCTGTTGTCGAATTTGCAAAGTGATATTTGGAAGCACATAGAGGGCTATGGTGAAAAAGGAAATATCTTCAGTTAAAAACTGGAAAGAAGCTTTCTGAGAAACTGCCATGTGTTCTGATAATAGAACTCACCCAGTTACAGCTTTCCCTTCAAGAAGCCTTTCGCTAAGACTGTTGTTGTGGGATTTGCAAAATGATATTTGGAAGCCCATAGAGCGCTATGGTGAAAAAGGAAATATCTTCTGTTAAAAAGCGGAAAGAAGCTTTCTGAGAAACTCCTTTTTGTTCTGTTAATTCACCTCAAAGAGTTACAGCTTTCCACTCAATAATTCTTTCGCTAAGACTGTTCTTGTGGAATTTGCAAAGTGAGATTTGGAAGCCCATAGAGGTCTAATGTGAAAAAGGAAATATCGTAAGATAAAAACTGAAAAGAAGCTTTCTGAGAAATTGCTTTGTGTTCTGTTAATTCATCTCACATAGTTACAACATTTCCCTCTAAAAGCCTTTCGCTAAGACTGTTCTTGTGGAATTTGCAAAGTGATATTTGGAAGCCCATACAGGGTTATGTTGAAAAAGGAAATATCTTCGGTTAAAAACTGAAAAGAAGCTTTTTGAGAAACTGCTTTGTGTTCTGTTAATTCATCTCACAGAGTTACAACTTTCCCCTCAGGAAGCCTTTCGCTAAGACTGTTCTTGTGAAACTTGCAAAGTGATATTTGGAAGCCCATAGAGGGCTATGGCTTAAAAGGAAATATCCTCCGTTAGAAACTGGAAAGAAGCTATCTGAGAAACTGCTTTGCGTTCTGTTAATTCAGCTCACAGAGTTACAGTTTTCCCCTCAAGAAGCCGTTCACTAACACTTTCCTTGTGGAATTTTCAAAGTGATATTTGAAGGCACATAGAGGGCTATGATGAAAAAGAAAACATCCAAAGATAAAAACTGAAATGAAGCTTTCTGTGAAACTGCTTTGTGTTCTGTTAATTCATCTCACAGAGTTACAGCTTTCTTCTCAAGAAGCCTTTCGGTAAAACTGTTCTTGTGGAATTTGCAAAGTGATATTTGGAAGCCCATAGAGGGCTATGGTGAAAAAGGACATATCTTCCGTTAAAAACTGGAAAGAAGCTTTTTGAGAAACTGCCGTGTGTTCTGTTAAAGCATCTCACCGAGTTACAGCTTTCCCGTCAAGAAGGCTTTCGCTAAGACTGTTCTTGTGGGATTTTCAAAGTGATATTTGGAAGCCCATAGAGGACTATGGTGAAAAAGGAAATATCTTTCGTTAAAAACTGGAAAGAAGATATCTGAGAAACTGCTTTGTGTTCTGTTAATTCATCTCACAGCGTTACAGTTTTCCCCTCCCGAAGTCTTTCACTTCCACTGTTCTTGTGGAAATTGCATAGTGATATTTGGAATCCCATAGAGGGCTATGGTGAAAATGGAAATACCTTCAGTTAAAAAATGAAAAGAAGTTTTCCGAGAAACTGCTTTGTGTTCTGTTAATTCATCTCAAAGAGTTACAGCTTTCCCCTCAAGAAGCCTTCCGCTAAGACTGTTATTGAGGAATTTCCAAAGTGATATGTGGAAGCCCATAGAGGGCTATGGTGAAAATGGAAATATCCTAAGATACTTACCGAAGAGAAGCTGTCTGAAAAACTGCTTTGTGTTCTGTTAGTTCATCTCACAGAGCTACAGCTTTTCCCTCAAGAAGCCGTTCATTAAGACTGTTTTGTGAAATTTGGAAAGTGATATTTGGAAACCCATAGAGGACTATGGTGAAAAAGGAAATATCTTCCGTTAAAAACTGGAAAGAAGCATTCTGAGAAAATGC
Source organism: Chlorocebus sabaeus (assembly GCF_047675955.1). Lineage (NCBI taxonomy): Eukaryota > Metazoa > Chordata > Mammalia > Primates > Cercopithecidae > Chlorocebus > Chlorocebus sabaeus. The sequence continues at coordinate 306,248 of NW_027327553.1, forward strand.
CGTGTCTTCTGTTAATACGTCTCACTGAGTTACAGCTTTCCTCTCAAGAAGCCTTTCGCTAAGACTGTTCTTGTGGGATTTCCAATGTGATATTTGGAAGCCCATAGAGAACTATGGTGAGAAAGGAAATATCCTCCGTTAAAAACTGGAAAGAAGATTTGTGAGAAAATGCTTTGTGTTCTGGTAATTCATCTCACAGAGTTAGAGATTTCCCCTCAAGAACCCTTTCGCTAAGACTGTTCTTGTGGAATTTGCAAAGTGATATGTGGAAGCCCAAAAAGGCTATGGTGAAAAAGGAAATATCCTCAGTTAAAAACTGGAAAGAAGCTTTCTGAGAAACTGCTTTGTGTTCAGTTAGTTCCTCTCACAGAGTTACAGCTTTCCCCTCAAGAAGACTTTCACTAAGACTGTTCATGTGGAATTTTCAAAGTGATAATTGGAATCCCATAGAGGGCTATGGTGAAAAAGGAAATATCCTAAGGTAAAAACTGAAAAGTAGGTTTCTGAGAAAATATTTTGTGTTCTGTTAATTCATCTTACAGAGTTACAACTTTACCCTCAAGAAGCCTTTCGCTAAGACTTTTCTTCTGGAATTTGCAAAGTGATATTTGGAAACCCTATAGCCCTATGTTTAAAATGGAAATATCCTAAGATAAAAAACGAAAAGAAGGTTTCTGAGAAACTGCTTTGAATTCTTTTAATTCATCTTACAGATTTACAGCTTTTATCTCCAGAATCCTTTCGCTAAGACTGTTCTTGTGGAATTTGCAAAATGTTTTTGGAAGCCCATAGAGGGCTATGTTGAAAAAGGAAATATCCTAAGATAAACACTGAAAAGAAGCTTTCTGAGAAACTGCTTTGTGTTCTGTTAATTCATCTTAGAGAGTTACAGCTTTCCCCTCAAGAAGTCTTTCACAAAGACTGTTCTTGTGTAATTTGCAAAGTGATATTTGGATGACCATAGAGGGCTATGTTGAAAAAGGAAATATAGTAAGATAAAATCCGAAAAGAAGCTTTCTGAGAAACTGCTTTGTGTTCTGTTAATTCAACTCACAGTTACTCTTTTACCTCAGGAAGCCTTTCGCTAAGGCTGTTCTTGTGGAATTTACAAAGTGATATTTTGAAGCCCATAGAGGGCTATGTTGAAAAAGGAAATACCTTCAGTTAAAAACTGAAAAGAAGCTTTCTGAGAAACTGCTTTGTGTTCTGTTAATTCATCTCAAAGAGTTACTGCTTTTGCCTCAAGAATCCTTCCGCTAAGACTGTTTTTGTGGAATTTCCAAAGTGATATTTCGATGCCCATAGTAGGCTATGGGGAAAATGGAAATATCCTAAGATAAAAACCGAAAAGAAGCGGTATGGAAAGCTGTTTTGTGTTTTGTTAGTTCACTCTCAGAGTTACAGCTTTCCCCTCAAGAAGCCGTTAACTAAGACTGTTTTGTGAAATTTGCAAAGTGATATTTGGAAGCCCATAGAGGGCTAAGGTGAAAAAGGAAATATCTTCCGTTAAAAACTGGAAAGAACCATTCTGAGAAAATGCGGTGTGTTCTGTTAGTACATATCACCGAGGTACAGCTTTTCTCTCAAGAAGCCTTTCACTAAGACTGTTCTTGTGGGATTTCCAAAGTGATATTTGGAAGCCCATAGAGGGCTATAGTGAAAAAGGAAATATCTTCAGTTAAAAACTGGAAAGAAGCTTTCTGAGAGACTGCTTTGTGTTCTGTTAATTCATCTCACAGAGTTACAGCTTCCCCCCTCAAGAAGCCTTTCGCTAAGACTGTTCTTGTGGAATTTGCAAAGTCATATTTGGAAGCCCATAGAAGACTATGGTGAAAAAGGAACTAACTTCCGTTAAAAACTGGAAAGAAGATTTGTGAGAAACTGCTTTGTGTTCTGTTAATTCAACTCACAGAGTTACAGATTTCCCCTTCAGAAGCCTTTCGCTAAGACTGTTCTTCTGGAATTTGCAAAGTGATATTTGGAAGCCCATGGAGGGCTATGGTGAAAAGGGAAATAACTTCCGTTAAAAACTGGAAAGAAGCTTTCTGAGAAACTGCCGTGTGTTCTGTTAATACATCTCACCGAGTTACAGCTTTCCCCTCAAGAAGCCTTTCTATAAGACTGTTCTTGTGGAATTTGCAAAGTGATACTTGGAAGCCCATAGAGGGCTATTTTGAAAATGGAAATATCCTAAGATAAAAACCGAAAAGAAGCTGTCTGAGAAACTGCTTTGTGTTGTGTTAGTTCATCTCACAGTGTTACAGCTTTCCCCTCAAGAAGCCCTTCACTAAGACTGTTGTTGTGTAATTTGCAAACTGATACTTGTAATCCCATAGAGGACTTTGGTGAAAAAGGAAATATCTTTCGTTAAAAACTGGAAAGAAGATTTCTGAGATACTGCTTTGTGTTCTGTTAATTCATCTCAGACAGTTACAGATTTCCCCTCAAGAGGCCGTTCACTAAGACTGTTCTTGTGGAATTTTCAAAGTGATATTTTGAAGCCCATAGTGTACTATGGTGAAAAAGAAAATATCTTCCGCTAAAAACTGGAAAGAACCTTTCTGAGAAACTGCTTTGTGTTCCGTTAATTAATCTCACAGAGTTACAGCTTTCCTATCATGAAGCCGATCACTAAGGCTGTTCTTTTGGAATATGCAAAGTGATATTTGGAAGCCCACAGAGGGCTACAGTGAAAAAGGAAGTATCCTAAGACAAAAACTGAAAAGAAGCTTTCTGAGAAACTGCTTTGTGTTCTGTTAATTCGTCACCAGAGTTACAGCTTTCCCCTCAAAAAGCCTTTCGCTAAGACTGTTCTTGTGGAATTTGCAAAGTGAAATTTGGAAGCCCATTGAGGGCTATGATGAACAAGGACATTTCTTCCATTAAAAACCGAAAAGAAGATTTCTGAGAAACTGCTTCGTGTTTTGTTAGTTCATCTCACAGAATTACAGCTTTGCTCCCAGAAGCCTTTCGCTAAGACTGTTCTTGTGGAATTTGCAAAGTGATCTTAGAAGCCCGTAGAGGGCTATGGTGAAAAAGGAAATAACTTACGTTAAAAATCGGAAAGAAGCTTTCTGAGAAACTGATGTGTGTTCTGTTAAAATATCTCACCGTGTTACAGCTTTCACCTCAAGAAGCCTTTCGCTAAGACTGTTCTTGTGGAATTTGCAAAGTGATATTTGGAAGCCCTTAGAGGGCTATGGTGAAAAAGGGAATATCTTCCGTTAAAAACTGGAAAGAAGCATTCTGTGATACTGCCGTGTGTTCTGTTAATACATCTAACCGAGTTACAGCTTTCCCCTCTAGAAGCCTTTCGCTAAGACTGTTCTTGTGGCATTTGCAATGTGATATTTGGAAGCCCTTAGAGGGCTATGGTGAAAAAGGAAATATCTTCAGTTAAAAACTGGAAAGAAGCTTTCTGAGAAACTGCTTTGTGTTCTGTTAATTCATCTCACAGAGTTACAGGTTTCCCCTCCAGAAGCCTTTCCCGAAGACTGTTCTTGTGGAATTTGCAAAGTGATATTTGGAAGCCCATAGAGGGCTATGGTGAAAAAGGACATATCTTCCATTAAAAACTGGAAAGAAATTTTCTGAGAAACTGCTTTGTTTTCTGTTAATTCATCTCACAGAGTTACAGCTTTCTTCTCAAGAAGCATTTCGGTAAGACTGTTCTTGTGGAATTTGCAAAGTGATATTTGCAAGCCCATAGAGGGCTATGGTGAAAAAGGACATATCTTCCGTTAAAAACTGGAAAGAAGATTTCTGAGAAACTGCTTTGTGTTCTGTTAATTCATCTCAGAGAGTTACAGATTTCCCCTCAAGAGGCTGTTCACTAAGACTGTTCTTCTGAAATTTGGAAAGTGATATTTAGAATCCCATAGAGGGCTATTGTGAAAAAGGAATTATTTTCCGTTAAAAACTGGAAAGAAGCTTTCTGAGAAACTGCTTTGTGTTCTGTTAATTCATCTCACAGAGTTACATTTCCCTCTAAAAGCCTTTCGCTAAGGCTGTTGTCGAATTTGCAAAGTGATATTTGTAAGCCCATAGATGGCTATGGTGAAAAAGGAAATATCTTCAGTTAAAAACTGGAAAGAAGCTTTCTGAGAAACTGCCATGTGTTCTGATAATAGAACTCACCCAGTTACAGCTTTCCCTTCAAGAAGCCTTTCGCTAAGACTGTTGTTGTGGGATTTGCAAAATGATATTTGGAAGCCCATAGAGCGCTATGGTGAAAAAGGAAATATCTTCTGTTAAAAAGCGGAAAGAAGCTTTCTGAGAAACTCCTTTTTGTTCTGTTAATTCACCTCAAAGAGTTACAGCTTTCCACTCAATAATTCTTTCGCTAAGACTGTTCTTGTGGAATTTGCAAAGTGAGATTTGGAAGCCCATAGAGGTCTAATGTGAAAAAGGAAATATCGTAAGATAAAAACTGAAAAGAAGCTTTCTGAGAAATTGCTTTGTGTTCTGTTAATTCATCTCACATAGTTACAACATTTCCCTCTAAAAGCCTTTCGCTAAGACTGTTCTTGTGGAATTTGCAAAGTGATATTTGGAAGCCCATACAGGGTTATGTTGAAAAAGGAAATATCTTCGGTTAAAAACTGAAAAGAAGCTTTTTGAGAAACTGCTTTGTGTTCTGTTAATTCATCTCACAGAGTTACAACTTTCCCCTCAGGAAGCCTTTCGCTAAGACTGTTCTTGTGAAACTTGCAAAGTGATATTTGGAAGCCCATAGAGGGCTATGGCTTAAAAGGAAATATCCTCCGTTAGAAACTGGAAAGAAGCTATCTGAGAAACTGCTTTGCGTTCTGTTAATTCAGCTCACAGAGTTACAGTTTTCCCCTCAAGAAGCCGTTCACTAACACTTTCCTTGTGGAATTTTCAAAGTGATATTTGAAGGCACATAGAGGGCTATGATGAAAAAGAAAACATCCAAAGATAAAAACTGAAATGAAGCTTTCTGTGAAACTGCTTTGTGTTCTGTTAATTCATCTCACAGAGTTACAGCTTTCTTCTCAAGAAGCCTTTCGGTAAAACTGTTCTTGTGGAATTTGCAAAGTGATATTTGGAAGCCCATAGAGGGCTATGGTGAAAAAGGACATATCTTCCGTTAAAAACTGGAAAGAAGCTTTTTGAGAAACTGCCGTGTGTTCTGTTAAAGCATCTCACCGAGTTACAGCTTTCCCGTCAAGAAGGCTTTCGCTAAGACTGTTCTTGTGGGATTTTCAAAGTGATATTTGGAAGCCCATAGAGGACTATGGTGAAAAAGGAAATATCTTTCGTTAAAAACTGGAAAGAAGATATCTGAGAAACTGCTTTGTGTTCTGTTAATTCATCTCACAGCGTTACAGTTTTCCCCTCCCGAAGTCTTTCACTTCCACTGTTCTTGTGGAAATTGCATAGTGATATTTGGAATCCCATAGAGGGCTATGGTGAAAATGGAAATACCTTCAGTTAAAAAATGAAAAGAAGTTTTCCGAGAAACTGCTTTGTGTTCTGTTAATTCATCTCAAAGAGTTACAGCTTTCCCCTCAAGAAGCCTTCCGCTAAGACTGTTTTTGAGGAATTTCCAAAGTGATATGTGGAAGCCCATAGAGGGCTATGGTGAAAATGGAAATATCCTAAGATACTTACCGAAGAGAAGCTGTCTGAAAAACTGCTTTGTGTTCTGTTAGTTCATCTCACAGAGCTACAGCTTTTCCCTCAAGAAGCCGTTCATTAAGACTGTTTTGTGAAATTTGGAAAGTGATATTTGGAAACCCATAGAGGACTATGGTGAAAAAGGAAATATCTTCCGTTAAAAACTGGAAAGAAGCATTCTGAGAAAATGCCGTGTCTTCTGTTAATACGTCTCACTGAGTTACAGCTTTCCTCTCAAGAAGCCTTTCGCTAAGACTGTTCTTGTGGGATTTCCAATGTGATATTTGGAAGCCCATAGAGAACTATGGTGAGAAAGGAAATATCCTCCGTTAAAAACTGGAAAGAAGATTTGTGAGAAAATGCTTTGTGTTCTGGTAATTCATCTCACAGAGTTAGAGATTTCCCCTCAAGAACCCTTTCGCTAAGACTGTTCTTGTGGAATTTGCAAAGTGATATGTGGAAGCCCAAAAAGGCTATGGTGAAAAAGGAAATATCCTCAGTTAAAAACTGGAAAGAAGCTTTCTGAGAAACTGCTTTGTGTTCAGTTAGTTCCTCTCACAGAGTTACAGCTTTCCCCTCAAGAAGACTTTCACTAAGACTGTTCATGTGGAATTTTCAAAGTGATAATTGGAATCCCATAGAGGGCTATGGTGAAAAAGGAAATATCCTAAGGTAAAAACTGAAAAGTAGGTTTCTGAGAAAATATTTTGTGTTCTGTTAATTCATCTTACAGAGTTACAACTTTACCCTCAAGAAGCCTTTCGCTAAGACTTTTCTTCTGGAATTTGCAAAGTGATATTTGGAAACCCTATAGCCCTATGTTTAAAATGGAAATATCCTAAGATAAAAAACGAAAAGAAGGTTTCTGAGAAACTGCTTTGAATTCTTTTAATTCATCTTACAGATTTACAGCTTTTATCTCCAGAATCCTTTCGCTAAGACTGTTCTTGTGGAATTTGCAAAATGTTTTTGGAAGCCCATAGAGGGCTATGTTGAAAAAGGAAATATCCTAAGATAAAAACTGAAAAGAAGCTTTCTGAGAAACTGCTTTGTGTTCTGTTAATTCATCTTAGAGAGTTACAGCTTTCCCCTCAAGAAGTCTTTCACAAAGACTGTTCTTGTGTAATTTGCAAAGTGATATTTGGATGACCATAGAGGGCTATGTTGAAAAAGGAAATATAGTAAGATAAAATCCGAAAAGAAGCTTTCTGAGAAACTGCTTTGTGTTCTGTTAATTCAACTCACAGTTACTCTTTTACCTCAGGAAGCCTTTCGCTAAGGCTGTTCTTGTGGAATTTACAAAGTGATATTTTGAAGCCCATAGAGGGCTATGTTGAAAAAGGAAATACCTTCAGTTAAAAACTGAAAAGAAGCTTTCTGAGAAACTGCTTTGTGTTCTGTTAATTCATCTCAAAGAGTTACTGCTTTTGCCTCAAGAATCCTTCCGCTAAGACTGTTTTTGTGGAATTTCCAAAGTGATATTTCGATGCCCATAGTAGGCTATGGGGAAAATGGAAATATCCTAAGATAAAAACCGAAAAGAAGCGGTATGGAAAGCTGTTTTGTGTTTTGTTAGTTCACTCTCAGAGTTACAGCTTTCCCCTCAAGAAGCCGTTAACTAAGACTGTTTTGTGAAATTTGCAAAGTGATATTTGGAAGCCCATAGAGGGCTAAGGTGAAAAAGGAAATATCTTCCGTTAAAAACTGGAAAGAACCATTCTGAGAAAATGCGGTGTGTTCTGTTAGTACATATCACCGAGGTACAGCTTTTCTCTCAAGAAGCCTTTCACTAAGACTGTTCTTGTGGGATTTCCAAAGTGATATTTGGAAGCCCATAGAGGGCTATAGTGAAAAAGGAAATATCTTCAGTTAAAAACTGGAAAGAAGCTTTCTGAGAGACTGCTTTGTGTTCTGTTAATTCATCTCACAGAGTTACAGCTTCCCCCCTCAAGAAGCCTTTCGCTAAGACTGTTCTTGTGGAATTTGCAAAGTCATATTTGGAAGCCCATAGAAGACTATGGTGAAAAAGGAACTAACTTCCGTTAAAAACTGGAAAGAAGATTTGTGAGAAACTGCTTTGTGTTCTGTTAATTCAACTCACAGAGTTACAGATTTCCCCTTCAGAAGCCTTTCGCTAAGACTGTTCTTCTGGAATTTGCAAAGTGATACTTGGAAGCCCATAGAGGGCTATTTTGAAAATGGAAATATCCTAAGATAAAAACCGAAAAGAAGCTGTCTGAGAAACTGCTTTGTGTTGTGTTAGTTCATCTCACAGTGTTACAGCTTTCCCCTCAAGAAGCCCTTCACTAAGACTGTTGTTGTGTAATTTGCAAACTGATACTTGTAATCCCATAGAGGACTTTGGTGAAAAAGGAAATATCTTTCGTTAAAAACTGGAAAGAAGATTTCTGAGATACTGCTTTGTGTTCTGTTAATTCATCTCAGACAGTTACAGATTTCCCCTCAAGAGGCCGTTCACTAAGACTGTTCTTGTGGAATTTTCAAAGTGATATTTTGAAGCCCAAAGTGTACTATGGTGAAAAAGGAAATATCTTCCGCTAAAAACTGGAAAGAACCTTTCTGAGAAACTGCTTTGTGTTCCGTTAATTAATCTCACAGAGTTACAGCTTTCCTATCATGAAGCCGATCACTAAGGCTGTTCTTTTGGAATATGCAAAGTGATATTTGGAAGCCCACAGAGGGCTACAGTGAAAAAGGAAGTATCCTAAGACAAAAACTGAAAAGAAGCTTTCTGAGAAACTGCTTTGTGTTCTGTTAATTCGTCACCAGAGTTACAGCTTTCCCCTCAAAAAGCCTTTCGCTAAGACTGTTCTTGTGGAATTTGCAAAGTGAAATTTGGAAGCCCATTGAGGGCTATGATGAACAAGGACATTTCTTCCATTAAAAACCGAAAAGAAGATTTCTGAGAAACTGCTTCGTGTTTTGTTAGTTCATCTCACAGAATTACAGCTTTGCTCCCAGAAGCCTTTCGCTAAGACTGTTCTTGTGGAATTTGCAAAGTGATCTTAGAAGCCCGTAGAGGGCTATGGTGAAAAAGGAAATAACTTACGTTAAAAATCGGAAAGAAGCTTTCTGAGAAACTGATGTGTGTTCTGTTAAAATATCTCACCGTGTTACAGCTTTCACCTCAAGAAGCCTTTCGCTAAGACTGTTCTTGTGGAATTTGCAAAGTGATATTTGGAAGCCCTTAGAGGGCTATGGTGAAAAAGGGAATATCTTCCGTTAAAAACTGGAAAGAAGCATTCTGTGATACTGCCGTGTGTTCTGTTAATACATCTAACCGAGTTACAGCTTTCCCCTCTAGAAGCCTTTCGCTAAGACTGTTCTTGTGGCATTTGCAATGTGATATTTGGAAGCCCTTAGAGGGCTATGGTGAAAAAGGAAATATCTTCAGTTAAAAACTGGAAAGAAGCTTTCTGAGAAACTGCTTTGTGTTCTGTTAATTCATCTCACAGAGTTACAGGTTTCCCCTCCAGAAGCCTTTCCCGAAGACTGTTCTTGTGGAATTTGCAAAGTGATATTTGGAAGCCCATAGAGGGCTATGGTGAAAAAGGACATATCTTCCATTAAAAACTGGAAAGAAATTTTCTGAGAAACTGCTTTGTTTTCTGTTAATTCATCTCACAGAGTTACAGCTTTCTTCTCAAGAAGCATTTCGGTAAGACTGTTCTTGTGGAATTTGCAAAGTGATATTTGCAAGCCCATAGAGGGCTATGGTGAAAAAGGACATATCTTCCGTTAAAAACTGGAAAGAAGATTTCTGAGAAACTGCTTTGTGTTCTGTTAATTCATCTGAGAGAGTTACAGATTTCCCCTCAAGAGGCTGTTCACTAAGACTGTTCTTCTGAAATTTGGAAAGTGATATTTAGAATCCCATAGAGGGCTATTGTGAAAAAGGAATTATTTTCCGTTAAAAACTGGAAAGAAGCTTTCTGAGAAACTGCTTTGTGTTCTGTTAATTCATCTCACAGAGTTACATTTCCCTCTAAAAGCCTTTCGCTAAGGCTGTTGTCGAATTTGCAAAGTGATATTTGGAAGCACATAGAGGGCTATGGTGAAAAAGGAAATATCTTCAGTTAAAAACTGGAAAGAAGCTTTCTGAGAAACTGCCATGTGTTCTGATAATAGAACTCACCCAGTTACAGCTTTCCCTTCAAGAAGCCTTTCGCTAAGACTGTTGTTGTGGGATTTGCAAAATGATATTTGGAAGCCCATAGAGCGCTATGGTGAAAAAGGAAATATCTTCTGTTAAAAAGCGGAAAGAAGCTTTCTGAGAAACTCCTTTTTGTTCTGTTAATTCACCTCAAAGAGTTACAGCTTTCCACTCAATAATTCTTTCGCTAAGACTGTTCTTGTGGAATTTGCAAAGTGAGATTTGGAAGCCCATAGAGGTCTATGCTGAAAAAGGAAATATCGTAAGATAAAAACTGAAAAGAAGCTTTCTGAGAAATTGCTTTGTGTTCTGTTAATTCATCTCACATAGTTACAACATTTCCCTCTAAAAGCCTTTCGCTAAGACTGTTCTTGTGGAATTTGCAAAGTGATATTTGGAAGCCCATACAGGGTTATGTTGAAAAAGGAAATATCTTCGGTTAAAAACTGAAAAGAAGCTTTTTGAGAAACTGCTTTGTGTTCTGTTAATTCATCTCACAGAGTTACAACTTTCCCCTCAGGAAGCCTTTCGCTAAGACTGTTCTTGTGAAACTTGCAAAGTGATATTTGGAAGCCCATAGAGGGCTATGGCTTAAAAGGAAATATCCTCCGTTAGAAACTGGAAAGAAGCTATCTGAGAAACTGCTTTGTGTTCTGTTAATTCATCTCACAGAGTTACAGTTTCCCCTCAAGAAGCCGTTCACTAAGACTTTCCTTGTGGAATTTTCAAAGTGATATTTGAAGGCACATAGAGGGCTATGATGAAAAAGAAAACATCCAAAGATAAAAACTGAAATGAAGCTTTCTGTGAAACTGCTTTGTGTTCTGTTAATTCATCTCACAGAGTTACAGCTTTCTTCTCAAGAAGCCTTTCGGTAAAACTGTTCTTGTGGAATTTGCAAAGTGATATTTGGAAGCCCATAGAGGGCTATGGTGAAAAAGGACATATCTTCCGTTAAAAACTGGAAAGAAGCTTTTTGAGAAACTGCCGTGTGTTCTGTTAAAGCATCTCACCGAGTTACAGCTTTCCCGTCAAGAAGGCTTTCGCTAAGACTGTTCTTGTGGGATTTTCAAAGTGATATTTGGAAGCCCATAGAGGACTATGGTGAAAAAGGAAATATCTTTCGTTAAAAACTGGAAAGAAGATATCTGAGAAACTGCTTTGTGTTCTGTTAATTCATCTCACAGCGTTACAGTTTTCCCCTCCCGAAGTCTTTCACTTCCACTGTTCTTGTGGAAATTGCATAGTGATATTTGGAATCCCATAGAGGGCTATGGTGAAAATGGAAATACCTTCAGTTAAAAAATGAAAAGAAGTTTTCCGAGAAACTGCTTTGTGTTCTGTTAATTCATCTCAAAGAGTTACAGCTTTCCCCTCAAGAAGCCTTCCGCTAAGACTGTTTTTGAGGAATTTCCAAAGTGATATGTGGAAGCCCATAGAGGGCTATGGTGAAAATGGAAATATCCTAAGATACTTACCGAAGAGAAGCTGTCTGAAAAACTGCTTTGTGTTCTGTTAGTTCATCTCACAGAGCTACAGCTTTTCCCTCAAGAAGCCGTTCATTAAGACTGTTTTGTGAAATTTGGAAAGTGATATTTGGAAACCCATAGAGGACTATGGTGAAAAAGGAAATATCTTCCGTTAAAAACTGGAAAGAAGCATTCTGAGAAAATGCCGTGTCTTCTGTTAATACGTCTCACTGAGTTACAGCTTTCCTCTCAAGAAGCCTTTCGCTAAGACTGTTCTTGTGGGATTTCCAATGTGATATTTGGAAGCCCATAGAGAACTATGGTGAGAAAGGAAATATCCTCCGTTAAAAACTGGAAAGAAGATTTGTGAGAAAATGCTTTGTGTTCTGGTAATTCATCTCACAGAGTTAGAGATTTCCCCTCAAGAACCCTTTCGCTAAGACTGTTCTTGTGGAATTTGCAAAGTGATATGTGGAAGCCCAAAAGGGCTATGGTGAAAAAGGAAATATCCTCAGTTAAAAACTGGAAAGAAGCTTTCTGAGAAACTGCTTTGTGTTCAGTTAGTTCCTCTCACAGAGTTACAGCTTTCCCCTCAAGAAGACTTTCACTAAGACTGTTCATGTGGAATTTTCAAAGTGATAATTGGAATCCCATAGAGGGCTATGGTGAAAAAGGAAATATCCTAAGGTAAAAACTGAAAAGTAGGTTTCTGAGAAAATGTTTTGTGTTCTGTTAATTCATCTTACAGAGTTACAGCTTTACCCTCAAGAAGCCTTTCGCTAAGACTTTTCTTCTGGAATTTGCAAAGTGATATTTGGAAACCCTATAGCCCTATGTTTAAAATGGAAATATCCTAAGATAAAAAACGAAAAGAAGGTTTCTGAGAAACTGCTTTGAATTCTTTTAATTCATCTTACAGATTTACAGTTTTATCTCCAGAATCCTTTCGCTAAGACTGTTCTTGTGGAATTTGCAAAATGTTTTTGGAAGCCCATAGAGGGCTATGTTGAAAAAGGAAATATCCTAAGATAAAAACTGAAAAGAAGCTTTCTGAGAAACTGCTTTGTGTTCTGTTAATTCATCTCAGAGACTTACAGCTTTCCCCTCAAGAAGTCTTTCACAAAGACTGTTCTTGTGTAATTTGCAAAGTGATATTTGGAAGACCATAGAGGGCTATGTTGAAAAAGGAAATACCTTCAGTTAAAAACTGAAAAGAAGCTTTCTGAGAAACTGCTTTGTGTTCTGTTAATTCATCTCAAAGAGTTACTGCTTTTGCCTCAAGAATCCTTCCGCTAAGACTGTTTTTGTGGAATTTCCAAAGTGATATTTCGATGCCCATAGTAGGCTATGGTGAAAATGGAAATATCCTAAGATAAAAACCGAAAAGAAGCTGTATGGAAAGCTGTTTTGTGTTTTGTTAGTTCACTCACAGAGTTACAGCTTTCCCCTCAAGAAGCCGTTAACTAAGACTGTTTTGTGAAATTTGCAAAGTGATATTTGGAAGCCCATAGAGGGCTAAGGTGAAAAAGGAAATATCTTCCGTTAAAAACTGGAAAGAACCATTCTGAGAAAATGCGGTGTGTTCTGTTAGTACATATCACCGAGGTACAGCTTTTCTCTCAAGAAGCCTTTCGCTAACACTGTTCTTGTGGGATTTCCAAAGTGATATTTGGAAGCCCATAGAGGGCTATAGTGAAAAAGGAAATATCTTCAGTTAAATACTGGAAAGAAGCTTTCTGAGAGACTGCTTTGTGTTCTGTTAATTCATCTCACAGAGTTACAGCTTCCCCCCTCAAGAAGCCTTTCGCTAAGACTGTTCTTGTGGAATTTGCAAAGTCATATTTGGAAGCCCATAGAGGACTATGGTGAAAAAGGAACTAACTTCCGTTAAAAACTGGAAAGAAGATTTGTGAGAAACTGCTTTGTGTTCTGTTAATTCAACTCACAGAGTTACAGATTTCCCCTTCAGAAGCCTTTCGCTAAGACTGTTCTTCTGGAATTTGCAAAGTGATATTTGGAAGCCCATGGAGGGCTATGGTGAAAAGGGAAATAACTTCCGTTAAAAGCTGGAAAGAAGCTTTCTGAGAAACTGCCGTGTGTTCTGTTAATACATCTCACCGAGTTACAGCTTTCCCCTCAAGAAGCCTTTCTATAAGACTGTTCTTGTGGAATTTGCAAAGTGATACTTGGAAGCCCATAGAGGGCTATTTTGAAAATGGAAATATCCTAAGATAAAAACCGAAAAGAAGCTGTCTGAGAAACTGCTTTGTGTTGTGTTAGTTCATCTCACAGTGTTACAGCTTTCCCCTCAAGAAGCCCTTCACTAAGACTGTTGTTGTGTAATTTGCAAACTGATATTTGTAATCCCATAGAGGACTTTGGTGAAAAAGGAAATATCTTTCGTTAAAAACTGGAAAGAAGATTTCTGAGATACTGCTTTGTGTTCTGTTAATTCATCTCAGACAGTTACAGATTTCCCCTCAAGAGGCCGTTCACTAAGACTGTTCTTGTGGAATTTTCAAAGTGATATTTTGAAGCCCATAGTGGACTATGGTGAAAAAGGAAATATCTTCCGCTAAAAACTGGAAAGAACCTTTCTGAGAAACTGCTTTGTGTTCCGTTAATTAATCTCACAGAGTTACAGCTTTCCTATCATGAAGCCGATCACTAAGGCTGTTCTTTTGGAATATGCAAAGTGATATTTGGAAGCCCATAGAGGGCTACGGTGAAAAAGGAAGTATCCTAAGACAAAAACTGAAAAGAAGCTTTCTGAGAAACTGCTTTGTGTTCTGTTAATTCGTCACCAGAGTTACAGCTTTCCCCTCAAAAAGCCTTTCGCTAAGACTGTTCTTGTGGAATTTGCAAAGTGAAATTTGGAAGCCCATTGAGGGCTATGATGAACAAGGACATTTCTTCCATTAAAAACCGAAAAGAAGATTTCTGAGAAACTGCTTCGTGTTTTGTTAGTTCATCTCACAGAATTACAGCTTTGCTCCCAGAAGCCTTTCGCTAAGACTGTTCTTGTGGAATTTGCAAAGTGATCTTAGAAGCCCGTAGAGGGCTATGGTGAAAAAGGAAATAACTTACGTTAAAAATCGGAAAGAAGCTTTCTGAGAAACTGATGTGTGTTCTGTTAAAATATCTCACCGTGTTACAGCTTTCACCTCAAGAAGCCTTTCGCTAAGACTGTTCTTGTGGAATTTGCAAAGTGATATTTGGAAGCCCTTAGAGGGCTATGGTGAAAAAGGGAATATCTTCCGTTAAAAACTGGAAAGAAGCATTCTGTGATACTGCCGTGTGTTCTGTTAATACATCTAACCGAGTTACAGCTTTCCCCTCTAGAAGCCTTTCGCTAAGACTGTTCTTGTGGCATTTGCAATGTGATATTTGGAAGCCCTTAGAGGGCTATGGTGAAAAAGGAAATATCTTCAGTTAAAAACTGGAAAGAAGCTTTCTGAGAAACTGCTTTGTGTTCTGTTAATTCATCTCACAGAGTTACAGGTTTCCCCTCCAGAAGCCTTTCCCGAAGACTGTTCTTGTGGAATTTGCAAAGTGATATTTGGAAGCCCATAGAGGGCTATGGTGAAAAAGGACATATCTTCCATTAAAAACTGGAAAGAAATTTTCTGAGAAACTGCTTTGTTTTCTGTTAATTCATCTCACAGAGTTACAGCTTTCTTCTCAAGAAGCATTTCGGTAAGACTGTTCTTGTGGAATTTGCAAAGTGATATTTGCAAGCCCATAGAGGGCTATGGTGAAAAAGGACATATCTTCCGTTAAAAACTGGAAAGAAGATTTCTGAGAAACTGCTTTGTGTTCTGTTAATTCATCTCAGAGAGTTACAGATTTCCCCTCAAGAGGCTGTTCACTAAGACTGTTCTTCTGAAATTTGGAAAGTGATATTTAGAATCCCATAGAGGGCTATTGTGAAAAAGGAATTATTTTCCGTTAAAAACTGGAAAGAAGCTTTCTGAGAAACTGCTTTGTGTTCTGTTAATTCATCTCACAGAGTTACATTTCCCTCTAAAAGCCTTTCGCTAAGGCTGTTGTCGAATTTGCAAAGTGATATTTGGAAGCACATAGAGGGCTATGGTGAAAAAGGAAATATCTTCAGTTAAAAACTGGAAAGAAGCTTTCTGAGAAACTGCCATGTGTTCTGATAATAGAACTCACCCAGTTACAGCTTTCCCTTCAAGAAGCCTTTCGCTAAGACTGTTGTTGTGGGATTTGCAAAATGATATTTGGAAGCCCATAGAGCGCTATGGTGAAAAAGGAAATATCTTCTGTTAAAAAGCGGAAAGAAGCTTTCTGAGAAACTCCTTTTTGTTCTGTTAATTCACCTCAAAGAGTTACAGCTTTCCACTCAATAATTCTTTCGCTAAGACTGTTCTTGTGGAATTTGCAAAGTGAGATTTGGAAGCCCATAGAGGTCTATGGTGAAAAAGGAAATATCGTAAGATAAAAACTGAAAAGAAGCTTTCTGAGAAATTGCTTTGTGTTCTGTTAATTCATCTCACATAGTTACAACATTTCCCTCTAAAAGCCTTTCGCTAAGACTGTTCTTGTGGAATTTGCAAAGTGATATTTGGAAGCCCATACAGGGTTATGTTGAAAAAGGAAATATCTTCGGTTAAAAACTGAAAAGAAGCTTTCTGAGAGACTGCTTTGTGTTCTGTTAATTCATCTCACAGAGTTACAGCTTCCCCCCTCAAGAAGCCTTTCGCTAAGACTGTTCTTGTGGAATTTGCAAAGTCATATTTGGAAGCCCATAGAGGACTATGGTGAAAAAGGAACTAACTTCCGTTAAAAACTGGAAAGAAGATTTGTGAGAAACTGCTTTGTGTTCTGTTAATTCAACTCACAGAGTTACAGATTTCCCCTTCAGAAGCCTTTCGCTAAGACTGTTCTTCTGGAATTTGCAAAGTGATATTTGGAAGCCCATGGAGGGCTATGGTGAAAAGGGAAATAACTTCCGTTAAAAGCTGGAAAGAAGCTTTCTGAGAAACTGCCGTGTGTTCTGTTAATACATCTCACCGAGTTACAGCTTTCCCCTCAAGAAGCCTTTCTATAAGACTGTTCTTGTGGAATTTGCAAAGTGATACTTGGAAGCCCATAGAGGGCTATTTTGAAAATGGAAATATCCTAAGATAAAAACCGAAAAGAAGCTGTCTGAGAAACTGCTTTGTGTTGTGTTAGTTCATCTCACAGTGTTACAGCTTTCCCCTCAAGAAGCCCTTCACTAAGACTGTTGTTGTGTAATTTGCAAACTGATATTTGTAATCCCATAGAGGACTTTGGTGAAAAAGGAAATATCTTTCGTTAAAAACTGGAAAGAAGATTTCTGAGATACTGCTTTGTGTTCTGTTAATTCATCTCAGACAGTTACAGATTTCCCCTCAAGAGGCCGTTCACTAAGACTGTTCTTGTGGAATTTTCAAAGTGATATTTTGAAGCCCATAGTGGACTATGGTGAAAAAGGAAATATCTTCCGCTAAAAACTGGAAAGAACCTTTCTGAGAAACTGCTTTGTGTTCCGTTAATTAATCTCACAGAGTTACAGCTTTCCTATCATGAAGCCGATCACTAAGGCTGTTCTTTTGGAATATGCAAAGTGATATTTGGAAGCCCATAGAGGGCTACGGTGAAAAAGGAAGTATCCTAAGACAAAAACTGAAAAGAAGCTTTCTGAGAAACTGCTTTGTGTTCTGTTAATTCGTCACCAGAGTTACAGCTTTCCCCTCAAAAAGCCTTTCGCTAAGACTGTTCTTGTGGAATTTGCAAAGTGAAATTTGGAAGCCCATTGAGGGCTATGATGAACAAGGACATTTCTTCCATTAAAAACCGAAAAGAAGATTTCTGAGAAACTGCTTCGTGTTTTGTTAGTTCATCTCACAGAATTACAGCTTTGCTCCCAGAAGCCTTTCGCTAAGACTGTTCTTGTGGAATTTGCAAAGTGATCTTAGAAGCCCGTAGAGGGCTATGGTGAAAAAGGAAATAACTTACGTTAAAAATCGGAAAGAAGCTTTCTGAGAAACTGATGTGTGTTCTGTTAAAATATCTCACCGTGTTACAGCTTTCACCTCAAGAAGCCTTTCGCTAAGACTGTTCTTGTGGAATTTGCAAAGTGATATTTGGAAGCCCTTAGAGGGCTATGGTGAAAAAGGGAATATCTTCCGTTAAAAACTGGAAAGAAGCATTCTGTGATACTGCCGTGTGTTCTGTTAATACATCTAACCGAGTTACAGCTTTCCCCTCTAGAAGCCTTTCGCTAAGACTGTTCTTGTGGCATTTGCAATGTGATATTTGGAAGCCCTTAGAGGGCTATGGTGAAAAAGGAAATATCTTCAGTTAAAAACTGGAAAGAAGCTTTCTGAGAAACTGCTTTGTGTTCTGTTAATTCATCTCACAGAGTTACAGGTTTCCCCTCCAGAAGCCTTTCCCGAAGACTGTTCTTGTGGAATTTGCAAAGTGATATTTGGAAGCCCATAGAGGGCTATGGTGAAAAAGGACATATCTTCCATTAAAAACTGGAAAGAAATTTTCCGAGAAACTGCTTTGTTTTCTGTTAATTCATCTCACAGAGTTACAGCTTTCTTCTCAAGAAGCATTTCGGTAAGACTGTTCTTGTGGAATTTGCAAAGTGATATTTGCAAGCCCATAGAGGGCTATGGTGAAAAAGGACATATCTTCCGTTAAAAACTGGAAAGAAGATTTCTGAGAAACTGCTTTGTGTTCTGTTAATTCATCTCAGAGAGTTACAGATTTCCCCTCAAGAGGCTGTTCACTAAGACTGTTCTTCTGAAATTTGGAAAGTGATATTTAGAATCCCATAGAGGGCTATGGTGAAAAAGGAATTATTTTCCGTTAAAAACTGGAAAGAAGCTTTCTGAGAAACTGCTTTGTGTTCTGTTAATTCATCTCACAGAGTTACATTTCCCTCTAAAAGCCTTTCGCTAAGGCTGTTGTCGAATTTGCAAAGTGATATTTGGAAGCACATAGAGGGCTATGGTGAAAAAGGAAATATCTTCAGTTAAAAACTGGAAAGAAGCTTTCTGAGAAACTGCCATGTGTTCTGATAATAGAACTCACCCAGTTACAGCTTTCCCTTCAAGAAGCCTTTCGCTAAGACTGTTGTTGTGGGATTTGCAAAATGATATTTGGAAGCCCATAGAGCGCTATGGTGAAAAAGGAAATATCTTCTGTTAAAAAGCGGAAAGAAGCTTTCTGAGAAACTCCTTTTTGTTCTGTTAATTCACCTCAAAGAGTTACAGCTTTCCACTCAATAATTCTTTCGCTAAGACTGTTCTTGTGGAATTTGCAAAGTGAGATTTGGAAGCCCATAGAGGTCTATGGTGAAAAAGGAAATATCGTAAGATAAAAACTGAAAAGAAGCTTTCTGAGAAATTGCTTTGTGTTCTGTTAATTCATCTCACATAGTTACAACATTTCCCTCTAAAAGCCTTTCGCTAAGACTGTTCTTGTGGAATTTGCAAAGTGATATTTGGAAGCCCATACAGGGTTATGTTGAAAAAGGAAATATCTTCGGTTAAAAACTGAAAAGAAGCTTTTTGAGAAACTGCTTTGTGTTCTGTTAATTCATCTCACAGAGTTACAACTTTCCCCTCAGGAAGCCTTTCGCTAAGACTGTTCTTGTGAAACTTGCAAAGTGATATTTGGAAGCCCATAGAGGGCTATGGCTTAAAAGGAAATATCCTCCGTTAGAAACTGGAAAGAAGCTATCTGAGAAACTCCTTTGTGTTCTGTTAATTCATCTCACAGAGTTACAGTTTTCCCCTCAAGAAGCCGTTCACTAAGACTTTCCTTGTGGAATTTTCAAAGTGATATTTGAAGGCACATAGAGGGCTATGATGAAAAAGAAAACATCCAAAGATAAAAACTGAAATGAAGCTTTCTGTGAAACTGCTTTGTGTTCTGTTAATTCATCTCACAGAGTTACAGCTTTCTTCTCAAGAAGCCTTTCGGTAAAACTGTTCTTGTGGAATTTGCAAAGTGATATTTGGAAGCCCATAGAGGGCTATGGTGAAAAAGGACATATCTTCCGTTAAAAACTGGAAAGAAGCTTTTTGAGAAACTGCCGTGTGTTCTGTTAAAGCATCTCACCGAGTTACAGCTTTCCCGTCAAGAAGGCTTTCGCTAAGACTGTTCTTGTGGGATTTTCAAAGTGATATTTGGAAGCCCATAGAGGACTATGGTGAAAAAGGAAATATCTTTCGTTAAAAACTGGAAAGAAGATATCTGAGAAACTGCTTTGTGTTCTGTTAATTCATCTCACAGCGTTACAGTTTTCCCCTCCCGAAGTCTTTCACTTCCACTGTTCTTGTGGAAATTGCATAGTGATATTTGGAATCCCATAGAGGGCTATGGTGAAAATGGAAATACCTTCAGTTAAAAAATGAAAAGAAGTTTTCCGAGAAACTGCTTTGTGTTCTGTTAATTCATCTCAAAGAGTTACAGCTTTCCCCTCAAGAAGCCTTCCGCTAAGACTGTTTTTGAGGAATTTCCAAAGTGATATGTGGAAGCCCATAGAGGGCTATGGTGAAAATGGAAATATCCTAAGATACTTACCGAAGAGAAGCTGTCTGAAAAACTGCTTTGTGTTCTGTTAGTTCATCTCACAGAGCTACAGCTTTTCCCTCAAGAAGCCGTTCATTAAGACTGTTTTGTGAAATTTGGAAAGTGATATTTGGAAACCCATAGAGGACTATGGTGAAAAAGGAAATATCTTCCGTTAAAAACTGGAAAGAAGCATTCTGAGAAAATGCCGTGTCTTCTGTTAATACGTCTCACTGAGTTACAGCTTTCCTCTCAAGAAGCCTTTCGCTAAGACTGTTCTTGTGGGATTTCCAATGTGATATTTGGAAGCCCATAGAGAACTATGGTGAGAAAGGAAATATCCTCCGTTAAAAACTGGAAAGAAGATTTGTGAGAAAATGCTTTGTGTTCTGGTAATTCATCTCACAGAGTTAGAGATTTCCCCTCAAGAACCCTTTCGCTAAGACTGTTCTTGTGGAATTTGCAAAGTGATATGTGGAAGCCCAAAAGGGCTATGGTGAAAAAGGAAATATCCTCAGTTAAAAACTGGAAAGAAGCTTTCTGAGAAACTGCTTTGTGTTCAGTTAGTTCCTCTCACAGAGTTACAGCTTTCCCCTCAAGAAGACTTTCACTAAGACTGTTCATGTGGAATTTTCAAAGTGATAATTGGAATCCCATAGAGGGCTATGGTGAAAAAGGAAATATCCTAAGGTAAAAACTGAAAAGTAGGTTTCTGAGAAAATGTTTTGTGTTCTGTTAATTCATCTTACAGAGTTACAGCTTTACCCTCAAGAAGCCTTTCGCTAAGACTTTTCTTCTGGAATTTGCAAAGTGATATTTGGAAACCCTATAGCCCTATGTTTAAAATGGAAATATCCTAAGATAAAAAACGAAAAGAAGGTTTCTGAGAAACTGCTTTGAATTCTTTTAATTCATCTTACAGATTTACAGTTTTATCTCCAGAATCCTTTCGCTAAGACTGTTCTTGTGGAATTTGCAAAATGTTTTTGGAAGCCCATAGAGGGCTATGTTGAAAAAGGAAATATCCTAAGATAAAAACTGAAAAGAAGCTTTCTGAGAAACTGCTTTGTGTTCTGTTAATTCATCTCAGAGACTTACAGCTTTCCCCTCAAGAAGTCTTTCACAAAGACTGTTCTTGTGTAATTTGCAAAGTGATATTTGGAAAACCATAGAGGGCTATGTTGAAAAAGGAAATACCTTCAGTTAAAAACTGAAAAGAAGCTTTCTGAGAAACTGCTTTGTGTTCTGTTAATTCATCTCAAAGAGTTACTGCTTTTGCCTCAAGAATCCTTCCGCTAAGACTGTTTTTGTGGAATTTCCAAAGTGATATTTCGATGCCCATAGTAGGCTATGGTGAAAATGGAAATATCCTAAGATAAAAACCGAAAAGAAGCTGTATGGAAAGCTGTTTTGTGTTTTGTTAGTTCACTCACAGAGTTACAGCTTTCCCCTCAAGAAGCCGTTAACTAAGACTGTTTTGTGAAATTTGCAAAGTGATATTTGGAAGCCCATAGAGGGCTAAGGTGAAAAAGGAAATATCTTCCATTAAAAACTGGAAAGAACCATTCTGAGAAAATGCGGTGTGTTCTGTTAGTACATATCACCGAGGTAAAGCTTTTCTCTCAAGAAGCCTTTCGCTAACACTGTTCTTGTGGGATTTCCAAAGTGATATTTGGAAGCCCATAGAGGGCTATAGTGAAAAAGGAAATATCTTCAGTTAAATACTGGAAAGAAGCTTTCTGAGAGACTGCTTTGTGTTCTGTTAATTCATCTCACAGAGTTACAGCTTCCCCCCTCAAGAAGCCTTTCGCTAAGACTGTTCTTGTGGAATTTGCAAAGTCATATTTGGAAGCCCATAGAGGACTATGGTGAAAAAGGAACTAACTTCCGTTAAAAACTGGAAAGAAGATTTGTGAGAAACTGCTTTGTGTTCTGTTAATTCAACTCACAGAGTTACAGATTTCCCCTTCAGAAGCCTTTCGCTAAGACTGTTCTTCTGGAATTTGCAAAGTGATATTTGGAAGCCCATGGAGGGCTATGGTGAAAAGGGAAATAACTTCCGTTAAAAGCTGGAAAGAAGCTTTCTGAGAAACTGCCGTGTGTTCTGTTAATACATCTCACCGAGTTACAGCTTTCCCCTCAAGAAGCCTTTCTATAAGACTGTTCTTGTGGAATTTGCAAAGTGATACTTGGAAGCCCATAGAGGGCTATTTTGAAAATGGAAATATCCTAAGATAAAAACCGAAAAGAAGCTGTCTGAGAAACTGCTTTGTGTTGTGTTAGTTCATCTCACAGTGTTACAGCTTTCCCCTCAAGAAGCCCTTCACTAAGACTGTTGTTGTGTAATTTGCAAACTGATATTTGTAATCCCATAGAGGACTTTGGTGAAAAAGGAAATATCTTTCGTTAAAAACTGGAAAGAAGATTTCTGAGATACTGCTTTGTGTTCTGTTAATTCATCTCAGACAGTTACAGATTTCCCCTCAAGAGGCCGTTCACTAAGACTGTTCTTGTGGAATTTTCAAAGTGATATTTTGAAGCCCATAGTGGACTATGGTGAAAAAGGAAATATCTTCCGCTAAAAACTGGAAAGAACCTTTCTGAGAAACTGCTTTGTGTTCCGTTAATTAATCTCACAGAGTTACAGCTTTCCTATCATGAAGCCGATCACTAAGGCTGTTCTTTTGGAATATGCAAAGTGATATTTGGAAGCCCATAGAGGGCTACGGTGAAAAAGGAAGTATCCTAAGACAAAAACTGAAAAGAAGCTTTCTGAGAAACTGCTTTGTGTTCTGTTAATTCGTCACCAGAGTTACAGCTTTCCCCTCAAAAAGCCTTTCGCTAAGACTGTTCTTGTGGAATTTGCAAAGTGAAATTTGGAAGCCCATTGAGGGCTATGATGAACAAGGACATTTCTTCCATTAAAAACCGAAAAGAAGATTTCTGAGAAACTGCTTCGTGTTTTGTTAGTTCATCTCACAGAATTACAGCTTTGCTCCCAGAAGCCTTTCGCTAAGACTGTTCTTGTGGAATTTGCAAAGTGATCTTAGAAGCCCGTAGAGGGCTATGGTGAAAAAGGAAATAACTTACGTTAAAAATCGGAAAGAAGCTTTCTGAGAAACTGATGTGTGTTCTGTTAAAATATCTCACCGTGTTACAGCTTTCACCTCAAGAAGCCTTTCGCTAAGACTGTTCTTGTGGAATTTGCAAAGTGATATTTGGAAGCCCTTAGAGGGCTATGGTGAAAAAGGGAATATCTTCCGTTAAAAACTGGAAAGAAGCATTCTGTGATACTGCCGTGTGTTCTGTTAATACATCTAACCGAGTTACAGTTTTCCCCTCTAGAAGCCTTTCGCTAAGACTGTTCTTGTGGCATTTGCAATGTGATATTTGGAAGCCCTTAGAGGGCTATGGTGAAAAAGGAAATATCTTCAGTTAAAAACTGGAAAGAAGCTTTCTGAGAAACTGCTTTGTGTTCTGTTAATTCATCTCACAGAGTTACAGGTTTCCCCTCCAGAAGCCTTTCCCGAAGACTGTTCTTGTGGAATTTGCAAAGTGATATTTGGAAGCCCATAGAGGGCTATGGTGAAAAAGGACATATCTTCCATTAAAAACTGGAAAGAAATTTTCCGAGAAACTGCTTTGTTTTCTGTTAATTCATCTCACAGAGTTACAGCTTTCTTCTCAAGAAGCATTTCGGTAAGACTGTTCTTGTGGAATTTGCAAAGTGATATTTGCAAGCCCATAGAGGGCTATGGTGAAAAAGGACATATCTTCCGTTAAAAACTGGAAAGAAGATTTCTGAGAAACTGCTTTGTGTTCTGTTAATTCATCTCAGAGAGTTACAGATTTCCCCTCAAGAGGCTGTTCACTAAGACTGTTCTTCTGAAATTTGGAAAGTGATATTTAGAATCCCATAGAGGGCTATTGTGAAAAAGGAATTATTTTCCGTTAAAAACTGGAAAGAAGCTTTCTGAGAAACTGCTTTGTGTTCTGTTAATTCATCTCACAGAGTTACATTTCCCTCTAAAAGCCTTTCGCTAAGGCTGTTGTCGAATTTGCAAAGTGATATTTGGAAGCACATAGAGGGCTATGGTGAAAAAGGAAATATCTTCAGTTAAAAACTGGAAAGAAGCTTTCTGAGAAACTGCCATGTGTTCTGATAATAGAACTCACCCAGTTACAGCTTTCCCTTCAAGAAGCCTTTCGCTAAGACTGTTGTTGTGGGATTTGCAAAATGATATTTGGAAGCCCATAGAGCGCTATGGTGAAAAAGGAAATATCTTCTGTTAAAAAGCGGAAAGAAGCTTTCTGAGAAACTCCTTTTTGTTCTGTTAATTCACCTCAAAGAGTTACAGCTTTCCACTCAATAATTCTTTCGCTAAGACTGTTCTTGTGGAATTTGCAAAGTGAGATTTGGAAGCCCATAGAGGTCTATGGTGAAAAAGGAAATATCGTAAGATAAAAACTGAAAAGAAGCTTTCTGAGAAATTGCTTTGTGTTCTGTTAATTCATCTCACATAGTTACAACATTTCCCTCTAAAAGCCTTTCGCTAAGACTGTTCTTGTGGAATTTGCAAAGTGATATTTGGAAGCCCATACAGGGTTATGTTGAAAAAGGAAATATCTTCGGTTAAAAACTGAAAAGAAGCTTTTTGAGAAACTGCTTTGTGTTCTGTTAATTCATCTCACAGAGTTACAACTTTCCCCTCAGGAAGCCTTTCGCTAAGACTGTTCTTGTGAAACTTGCAAAGTGATATTTGGAAGCCCATAGAGGGCTATGGCTTAAAAGGAAATATCCTCCGTTAGAAACTGGAAAGAAGCTATCTGAGAAACTGCTTTGCGTTCTGTTAATTCAGCTCACAGAGTTACAGTTTTCCCCTCAAGAAGCCATTAACTAAGACTTTCCTTGTGGAATTTTCAAAGTGATATTTGAAGGCACATAGAGGGCTATGATGAAAAAGAAAACATCCAAAGATAAAAACTGAAATGAAGCTTTCTGTGAAACTGCTTTGTGTTCTGTTAATTCATCTCACAGAGTTACAGCTTTCTTCTCAAGAAGCCTTTCGGTAAAACTGTTCTTGTGGAATTTGCAAAGTGATATTTGGAAGCCCATAGAGGGCTATGGTGAAAAAGGACATATCTTCCGTTAAAAACTGGAAAGAAGCTTTTTGAGAAACTGCCGTGTGTTCTGTTAAAGCATCTCACCGAGTTACAGCTTTCCCGTCAAGAAGGCTTTCGCTAAGACTGTTCTTGTGGGATTTTCAAAGTGATATTTGGAAGCCCATAGAGGACTATGGTGAAAAAGGAAATATCTTTCGTTAAAAACTGGAAAGAAGATATCTGAGAAACTGCTTTGTGTTCTGTTAATTCATCTCACAGCGTTACAGTTTTCCCCTCCCGAAGTCTTTCACTTCCACTGTTCTTGTGGAAATTGCATAGTGATATTTGGAATCCCATAGAGGGCTATGGTGAAAATGGAAGTACCTTCAGTTAAAAAATGAAAAGAAGTTTTCCGAGAAACTGCTTTGTGTTCTGTTAATTCATCTCAAAGAGTTACAGCTTTCCCCTCAAGAAGCCTTCCGCTAAGACTGTTTTTGAGGAATTTCCAAAGTGATATGTGGAAGCCCATAGAGGGCTATGGTGAAAATGGAAATATCCTAAGATACTTACCGAAGAGAAGCTGTCTGAAAAACTGCTTTGTGTTCTGTTAGTTCATCTCACAGAGCTACAGCTTTTCCCTCAAGAAGCCGTTCATTAAGACTGTTTTGTGAAATTTGGAAAGTGATATTTGGAAACCCATAGAGGACTATGGTGAAAAAGGAAATATCTTCCGTTAAAAACTGGAAAGAAGCATTCTGAGAAAATGCCGTGTCTTCTGTTAATACGTCTCACTGAGTTACAGCTTTCCTCTCAAGAAGCCTTTCGCTAAGACTGTTCTTGTGGGATTTCCAATGTGATATTTGGAAGCCCATAGAGAACTATGGTGAGAAAGGAAATATCCTCCGTTAAAAACTGGAAAGAAGATTTGTGAGAAAATGCTTTGTGTTCTGGTAATTCATCTCACAGAGTTAGAGATTTCCCCTCAAGAACCCTTTCGCTAAGACCGTTCTTGTGGAATTTGCAAAGTGATATGTGGAAGCCCAAAAAGGCTATGGTGAAAAAGGAAATATCCTCAGTTAAAAACTGGAAAGAAGCTTTCTGAGAAACTGCTTTGTGTTCAGTTAGTTCCTCTCACAGAGTTACAGCTTTCCCCTCAAGAAGACTTTCACTAAGACTGTTCATGTGGAATTTTCAAAGTGATAATTGGAATCCCATAGAGGGCTATGGTGAAAAAGGAAATATCCTAAGGTAAAAACTGAAAAGTAGGTTTCTGAGAAAATATTTTGTGTTCTGTTAATTCATCTTACAGAGTTACAACTTTACCCTCAAGAAGCCTTTCGCTAAGACTTTTCTTCTGGAATTTGCAAAGTGATATTTGGAAACCCTATAGCCCTATGTTTAAAATGGAAATATCCTAAGATAAAAAACGAAAAGAAGGTTTCTGAGAAACTGCTTTGAATTCTTTTAATTCATCTTACAGATTTACAGCTTTTATCTCCAGAATCCTTTCGCTAAGACTGTTCTTGTGGAATTTGCAAAATGTTTTTGGAAGCCCATAGAGGGCTATGTTGAAAAAGGAAATATCCTAAGATAAAAACTGAAAAGAAGCTTTCTGAGAAACTGCTTTGTGTTCTGTTAATTCATCTTAGAGAGTTACAGCTTTCCCCTCAAGAAGTCTTTCACAAAGACTGTTCTTGTGTAATTTGCAAAGTGATATTTGGATGACCATAGAGGGCTATGTTGAAAAAGGAAATATAGTAAGATAAAATCCGAAAAGAAGCTTTCTGAGAAACTGCTTTGTGTTCTGTTAATTCAACTCACAGTTACTCTTTTACCTCAGGAAGCCTTTCGCTAAGGCTGTTCTTGTGGAATTTACAAAGTGATATTTTGAAGCCCATAGAAGGCTATGTTGAAAAAGGAAATACCTTCAGTTAAAAACTGAAAAGAAGCTTTCTGAGAAACTGCTTTGTGTTCTGTTAATTCATCTCAAAGAGTTACTGCTTTTGCCTCAAGAATCCTTCCGCTAAGACTGTTTTTGTGGAATTTCCAAAGTGATATTTCGATGCCCATAGTAGGCTATGGGGAAAATGGAAATATCCTAAGATAAAAACCGAAAAGAAGCGGTATGGAAAGCTGTTTTGTGTTTTGTTAGTTCACTCTCAGAGTTACAGCTTTCCCCTCAAGAAGCCGTTAACTAAGACTGTTTTGTGAAATTTGCAAAGTGATATTTGGAAGCCCATAGAGGGCTAAGGTGAAAAAGGAAATATCTTCCGTTAAAAACTGGAAAGAACCATTCTGAGAAAATGCGGTGTGTTCTGTTAGTACATATCACCGAGGTACAGCTTTTCTCTCAAGAAGCCTTTCACTAAGACTGTTCTTGTGGGATTTCCAAAGTGATATTTGGAAGCCCATAGAGGGCTATAGTGAAAAAGGAAATATCTTCAGTTAAAAACTGGAAAGAAGCTTTCTGAGAGACTGCTTTGTGTTCTGTTAATTCATCTCACAGAGTTACAGCTTCCCCCCTCAAGAAGCCTTTCGCTAAGACTGTTCTTGTGGAATTTGCAAAGTCATATTTGGAAGCCCATAGAAGACTATGGTGAAAAAGGAACTAACTTCCGTTAAAAACTGGAAAGAAGATTTGTGAGAAACTGCTTTGTGTTCTGTTAATTCAACTCACAGAGTTACAGATTTCCCCTTCAGAAGCCTTTCGCTAAGACTGTTCTTCTGGAATTTGCAAAGTGATATTTGGAAGCCCATGGAGGGCTATGGTGAAAAGGGAAATAACTTCCGTTAAAAACTGGAAAGAAGCTTTCTGAGAAACTGCCGTGTGTTCTGTTAATACATCTCACCGAGTTACAGCTTTCCCCTCAAGAAGCCTTTCTATAAGACTGTTCTTGTGGAATTTGCAAAGTGATACTTGGAAGCCCATAGAGGGCTATTTTGAAAATGGAAATATCCTAAGATAAAAACCGAAAAGAAGCTGTCTGAGAAACTGCTTTGTGTTGTGTTAGTTCATCTCACAGTGTTACAGCTTTCCCCTCAAGAAGCCCTTCACTAAGACTGTTGTTGTGTAATTTGCAAACTGATACTTGTAATCCCATAGAGGACTTTGGTGAAAAAGGAAATATCTTTCGTTAAAAACTGGAAAGAAGATTTCTGAGATACTGCTTTGTGTTCTGTTAATTCATCTCAGACAGTTACAGATTTCCCCTCAAGAGGCCGTTCACTAAGACTGTTCTTGTGGAATTTTCAAAGTGATATTTTGAAGCCCATAGTGTACTATGGTGAAAAAGGAAATATCTTCCGCTAAAAACTGGAAAGAACCTTTCTGAGAAACTGCTTTGTGTTCCGTTAATTAATCTCACAGAGTTACAGCTTTCCTATCATGAAGCCGATCACTAAGGCTGTTCTTTTGGAATATGCAAAGTGATATTTGGAAGCCCACAGAGGGCTACAGTGAAAAAGGAAGTATCCTAAGACAAAAACTGAAAAGAAGCTTTCTGAGAAACTGCTTTGTGTTCTGTTAATTCGTCACCAGAGTTACAGCTTTCCCCTCAAAAAGCCTTTCGCTAAGACTGTTCTTGTGGAATTTGCAAAGTGAAATTTGGAAGCCCATTGAGGGCTATGATGAACAAGGACATTTCTTCCATTAAAAACCGAAAAGAAGATTTCTGAGAAACTGCTTCGTGTTTTGTTAGTTCATCTCACAGAATTACAGCTTTGCTCCCAGAAGCCTTTCGCTAAGACTGTTCTTGTGGAATTTGCAAAGTGATCTTAGAAGCCCGTAGAGGGCTATGGTGAAAAAGGAAATAACTTACGTTAAAAATCGGAAAGAAGCTTTCTGAGAAACTGATGTGTGTTCTGTTAAAATATCTCACCGTGTTACAGCTTTCACCTCAAGAAGCCTTTCGCTAACACTGTTCTTGTGGAATTTGCAAAGTGATATTTGGAAGCCCTTAGAGGGCTATGGTGAAAAAGGGAATATCTTCCGTTAAAAACTGGAAAGAAGCATTCTGTGATACTGCCGTGTGTTCTGTTAATACATCTAACCGAGTTACAGCTTTCCCCTCTAGAAGCCTTTCGCTAAGACTGTTCTTGTGGCATTTGCAATGTGATATTTGGAAGCCCTTAGAGGGCTATGGTGAAAAAGGAAATATCTTCAGTTAAAAATTGGAAAGAAGCTTTCTGACAAACTGCTTTGTGTTCTGTTAATTCATCTCACAGAGTTACAGGTTTCCCCTCCAGAAGCCTTTCCCGAAGACTGTTCTTGTGGAATTTGCAAAGTGATATTTGGAAGCCCATAGAGGGCTATGGTGAAAAAGGACATATCTTCCATTAAAAACTGGAAAGAAATTTTCTGAGAAACTGCTTTGTTTTCTGTTAATTCATCTCACAGAGTTACAGCTTTCTTCTCAAGAAGCATTTCGGTAAGACTGTTCTTGTGGAATTTGCAAAGTGATATTTGCAAGCCCATAGAGGGCTTTGGTGAAAAAGGACATATCTTCCGTTAAAAACTGGAAAGAAGATTTCTGAGAAACTGCTTTGTGTTCTGTTAATTCATCTCAGAGAGTTACAGATTTCCCCTCAAGAGGCTGTTCACTAAGACTGTTCTTCTGAAATTTGGAAAGTGATATTTAGAATCCCATAGAGGGCTATGGTGAAAAAGGAATTATTTTCCGTTAAAAACTGGAAAGAAGCTTTCTGAGAAACTGCTTTGTGTTCTGTTAATTCATCTCACAGAGTTACATTTCCCTCTAAAAGCCTTTCGCTAAGGCTGTTGTCGAATTTGCAAAGTGATATTTGTAAGCCCATAGATGGCTATGGTGAAAAAGGAAATATCTTCAGTTAAAAACTGGAAAGAAGCTTTCTGAGAAACTGCCATGTGTTCTGATAATAGAACTCACCCAGTTACAGCTTTCCCTTCAAGAAGCCTTTCGCTAAGACTGTTGTTGTGGGATTTGCAAAATGATATTTGGAAGCCCATAGAGCGCTATGGTGAAAAAGGAAATATCTTCTGTTAAAAAGCGGAAAGAAGCTTTCTGAGAAACTCCTTTTTGTTCTGTTAATTCACCTCAAAGAGTTACAGCTTTCCACTCAATAATTCTTTCGCTAAGACTGTTCTTGTGGAATTTGCAAAGTGAGATTTGGAAGCCCATAGAGGTCTATGGTGAAAAAGGAAATATCGTAAGATAAAAACTGAAAAGAAGCTTTCTGAGAAATTGCTTTGTGTTCTGTTAATTCATCTCACATAGTTACAACATTTCCCTCTAAAAGCCTTTCGTTAAGACTGTTCTTGTGGAATTTGCAAAGTGATATTTGGAAGCCCATACAGGGTTATGTTGAAAAAGGAAATATCTTCGGTTAAAAACTGAAAAGAAGCTTTTTGAGAAACTGCTTTGTGTTCTGTTAATTCATCTCACAGAGTTACAACTTTCCCCTCAGGAAGCCTTTCGCTAAGACTGTTCTTGTGAAACTTGCAAAGTGATATTTGGAAGCCCATAGAGGGCTATGGCTTAAAAGGAAATATCCTCCGTTAGAAACTGGAAAGAAGCTATCTGAGAAACTGCTTTGTGTTCTGTTAATTCAGCTCACAGAGTTACAGTTTTCCCCTCAAGAAGCCGTTCACTAAGACTTTCCTTGTGGAATTTTCAAAGTGATATTTGAAGGCACATAGAGAGCTATGATGAAAAAGAAAACATCCAAAGATAAAAACTGAAATGAAGCTTTCTGTGAAACTGCTTTGTGTTCTGTTAATTCATCTCACAGAGTTACAGCTTTCTTCTCAAGAAGCCTTTCGGTAAAACTGTTCTTGTGGAATTTGCAAAGTGATATTGGGAAGCCCATAGAGGGCTATGGTGAAAAAGGACATATCTTCCGTTAAAAACTGGAAAGAAGCTTTTTGAGAAACTGCCGTGTGTTCTGTTAAAGCATCTCACCGAGTTACAGCTTTCCCGTCAAGGAGGCTTTCGCTAAGACTGTTCTTGTGGGATTTTCAAAGTGATATTTGGAAGCCCATAGAGGACTATGGTGAAAAAGGAAATATCTTTCGTTAAAAACTGGAAAGAAGATATCTGAGAAACTGCTTTGTGTTCTGTTAATTCATCTCACAGCGTTACAGTTTTCCCCTCCCGAAGTCTTTCACTTCCACTGTTCTTGTGGAATTTCCATAGTGATATTTGGAATCCCATAGAGGGCTATGGTGAAAATGGAAATACCTTCAGTTAAAAAATGAAAAGAAGTTATCCGAGAAACTGCTTTGTGTTCTGTTAATTCATCTCAAAGAGTTACAGCTTTCCCCTCAAGAAGCCTTCCGCTAAGACTGTTTTTGAGGAATTTCCAAAGTGATATGTGGAAGCCCATAGAGGGCTATGGTGAAAATGGAAATATCCTAAGATACTTACCGAAGAGAAGCTGTCTGAAAAACTGCTTTGTGTTCTGTTAGTTCATCTCACAGAGCTACAGCTTTTCCCTCAAGAAGCCGTTCATTAAGACTGTTTTGTGAAATTTGGAAAGTGATATTTGGAAACCCATAGAGGACTATGGTGAAAAAGGAAATATCTTCCGTTAAAAACTGGAAAGAAGCATTCTGAGAAAATGCCGTGTCTTCTGTTAATACGTCTCACTGAGTTACAGCTTTCCTCTCAAGAAGCCTTTCGCTAAGACTGTTCTTGTGGGATTTCCAATGTGATATTTGGAAGCCCATAGAGAACTATGGTGAGAAAGGAAATATCCTCCGTTAAAAACTGGAAAGAAGATTTGTGAGAAAATGCTTTGTGTTCTGGTAATTCATCTCACAGAGTTAGAGATTTCCCCTCAAGAACCCTTTCGCTAAGACTGTTCTTGTGGAATTTGCAAAGTGATATGTGGAAGCCCAAAAGGGCTATGGTGAAAAAGGAAATATCCTCAGTTAAAAACTGGAAAGAAGCTTTCTGAGAAACTGCTTTGTGTTCAGTTAGTTCCTCTCACAGAGTTACAGCTTTCCCCTCAAGAAGACTTTCACTAAGACTGTTCATGTGGAATTTTCAAAGTGATAATTGGAATCCCATAGAGGGCTATGGTGAAAAAGGAAATATCCTAAGGTAAAAACTGAAAAGTAGGTTTCTGAGAAAATGTTTTGTGTTCTGTTAATTCATCTTACAGAGTTACAGCTTTACCCTCAAGAAGCCTTTCGCTAAGACTTTTCTTCTGGAATTTGCAAAGTGATATTTGGAAACCCTATAGCCCTATGTTTAAAATGGAAATATCCTAAGATAAAAAACGAAAAGAAGGTTTCTGAGAAACTGCTTTGAATTCTTTTAATTCATCTTACAGATTTACAGCTTTTATCTCCAGAATCCTTTCGCTAAGACTGTTCTTGTGGAATTTGCAAAATGTTTTTGGAAGCCCATAGAGGGCTATGTTGAAAAAGGAAATATCCTAAGATAAAAACTGAAAAGAAGCTTTCTGAGAAACTGCTTTGTGTTCTGTTAATTCATCTCAGAGACTTACAGCTTTCCCCTCAAGAAGTCTTTCACAAAGACTGTTCTTGTGTAATTTGCAAAGTGATATTTGGAAGACCATAGAGGGCTATGTTGAAAAAGGAAATATAGTAAGATAAAATCCGAAAAGAAGCTTTCTGAGAAACTGCTTTGTGTTCTGTTAATTCAACTCACAGTTACTCTTTTACCTCAGGAAGCCTTTCGCTAAGGCTGTTCTTGTGGAATTTACAAAGTGATATTTTGAAGCCCATAGAGGGCTATGTTGAAAAAGGAAATACCTTCAGTTAAAAACTGAAAAGAAGCTTTCTGAGAAACTGCTTTGTGTTCTGTTAATTCATCTCAAAGAGTTACTGCTTTTGCCTCAAGAATCCTTCCGCTAAGACTGTTTTTGTGGAATTTCCAAAGTGATATTTCGATGCCCATAGTAGGCTATGGGGAAAATGGAAATATCCTAAGATAAAAACCGAAAAGAAGCGGTATGGAAAGCTGTTTTGTGTTTTGTTAGTTCACTCTCAGAGTTACAGCTTTCCCCTCAAGAAGCCGTTAACTAAGACTGTTTTGTGAAATTTGCAAAGTGATATTTGGAAGCCCATAGAGGGCTAAGGTGAAAAAGGAAATATCTTCCGTTAAAAACTGGAAAGAACCATTCTGAGAAAATGCGGTGTGTTCTGTTAGTACATATCACCGAGGTACAGCTTTTCTCTCAAGAAGCCTTTCACTAAGACTGTTCTTGTGGGATTTCCAAAGTGATATTTGGAAGCCCATAGAGGGCTATAGTGAAAAAGGAAATATCTTCAGTTAAATACTGGAAAGAAGCTTTCTGAGAGACTGCTTTGTGTTCTGTTAATTCATCTCACAGAGTTACAGCTTCCCCCCTCAAGAAGCCTTTCGCTAAGACTGTTCTTGTGGAATTTGCAAAGTCATATTTGGAAGCCCATAGAGGACTATGGTGAAAAAGGAACTAACTTCCGTTAAAAACTGGAAAGAAGCTTTCTGAGAAACTGCTTTGTGTTCTGTTAATTCAACTCACAGAGTTACAGATTTCCCCTTCAGAAGCCTTTCGCTAAGACTGTTCTTCTGGAATTTGCAAAGTGATATTTGGAAGCCCATGGAGGGCTATGGTGAAAAGGGAAATAACTTCCGTTAAAAACTGGAAAGAAGCTTTCTGAGAAACTGCCGTGTGTTCTGTTAATACATCTCACCGAGTTACAGCTTTCCCCTCAAGAAGCCTTTCTATAAGACTGTTCTTGTGGAATTTGCAAAGTGATACTTGGAAGCCCATAGAGGGCTATTTTGAAAATGGAAATATCCTAAGATAAAAACCGAAAAGAAGCTGTCTGAGAAACTGCTTTGTGTTGTGTTAGTTCATCTCACAGTGTTACAGCTTTCCCCTCAAGAAGCCCTTCACTAAGACTGTTGTTGTGTAATTTGCAAACTGATACTTGTAATCCCATAGAGGACTTTGGTGAAAAAGGAAATATCTTTCGTTAAAAACTGGAAAGAAGATTTCTGAGATACTGCTTTGTGTTCTGTTAATTCATCTCAGACAGTTAGAGATTTCCCCTCAAGAGGCCGTTCACTAAGACTGTTCTTGTGGAATTTTCAAAGTGATATTTTGAAGCCCATAGTGGACTATGGTGAAAAAGGAAATATCTTCCGCTAAAAACTGGAAAGAACCTTTCTGAGAAACTGCTTTGTGTTCCGTTAATTAATCTCACAGAGTTACAGCTTTCCTATCATGAAGCCGATCACTAAGGCTGTTCTTTTGGAATATGCAAAGTGATATTTGGAAGCCCATAGAGGGCTACGGTGAAAAAGGAAGTATCCTAAGACAAAAACTGAAAAGAAGCTTTCTGAGAAACTGCTTTGTGTTCTGTTAATTCGTCACCAGAGTTACAGCTTCCCCTCAAAAAGCCTTTCGCTAAGACTGTTCTTGTGGAATTTGCAAAGTGAAATTTGGAAGCCCATTGAGGGCTATGATGAACAAGGACATTTCTTCCATTAAAAACCGAAAAGAAGATTTCTGAGAAACTGCTTCGTGTTTTGTTAGTTCATCTCACAGAATTACAGCTTTGCTCCCAGAAGCCTTTCGCTAAGACTGTTCTTGTGGAATTTGCAAAGTGATCTTAGAAGCCCGTAGAGGGCTATGGTGAAAAAGGAAATAACTTACGTTAAAAATCGGAAAGAAGCTTTCTGAGAAACTGATGTGTGTTCTGTTAAATTATCTCACCGTGTTACAGCTTTCACCTCAAGAAGCCTTTCGCTAAGACTGTTCTTGTGGAATTTTCTAAGTGATATTTGGAAGCCCATAGAGGGCTATGGGAAAAAGAAAATATCTTCGGTTGAAAACTGGAAAGAAGCTTTCTGAGAAACAGCTCTGTGTTCTGTTAATTCATTTCAGAGAGTTACAGCTTTCCGCTCCAGAAGTCTTTCCCTAAGACTGCTCTTTTGGAATTTGCAAAGTGATATTTGGAAGCCCTTAGAGGGCTATGGTGAAAAAGGGAATATCTTCCGTTAAAAACTGGAAAGAAGCATTCTGTGATACTGCCGTGTGTTCTGTTAATACATCTCACCGAGTTACAGCTTTCCCGTCAAGAAGGCTTTCGCTAAACTGTTCTTGTGGGATTTTCAAAGTGATATTTGGAAGCCCATAGAGGACTATGGTGAAAAAGGAAATATCTTTCGTTAAGAACTGGAAAGAAGATATCTGAGAAACTGCTTTGTGTTCTGTTAATTCATCTCACAGCGTTACAGTATTCCCCTCCAGAAGTCTTTCGCTTCCACTGTTCTTGTGGAATTTGCATAGTGATATTTGGAATCCCATAGAGGGCTATGGTGAAAATGGATATACCTTCAATTAAAAAATGAAAAGAAGCTTTCCGAGAAACTGCTTTGTGTTCTGTTAATTCATCTCAAAGAGTTACACCTTTCCCCTCAAGAAGCCTTCCGCTAAGACTGTTATTGAGGAATTTCCAAAGTGATATGTGGAAGCCCATAGAGGGCTATGGTGAAAATGGAAATATCCTAGGATACTTACCGAAGAGAAGCTGTCTGAAAAACTGCTTTGTGTTCTGTTAGTTCATCTCACAGAGCTACAGCTGTTCCCTCAAGAAACCATTCATTAAGACTGTTTTGTGAAATTTGGAAAGTGATATTTGGAAACCCATAGAGGACTATATTGAAAAAGGAAATATCTTCCGTTAAAAACTGGAAAGAAGCATTCTGAGAAAATGCCGTGTCTTCCGTTAATACGTCTCACTGAGTTACAGCTTTCCTCTCAAGAAGCCTTTCACTAAGACCGTTCTTGTGGGATTTGCAATGTGATATTTGGAACCCCAAAAGGGCTATGGTGAAAAAGGAAATATCCTCAGTTAAAAACTGGAAAGAAGCTTTCTGAGAAACTGCTTTGTGTTCAGTTAGTTCCTCTGACAGAGGTACAGCTTTCCCATCAAGAAGACTTTCGCTAAGACGGTTCATGTGGAATTTTCAAAGTGATAATTGGAATCCCATAGAGGGCTATGGTGAAAAAGGAAATATCTTCAGTTAAAAACTGGAAAGAAGCTTTCTGAGAAACTGCTTTGTGTTCTGTTAATTCATCTCACAGAGTTACAGGTTTCCCCTCCAGAAACCTTTCCCGAAGACTGTTCTTGTGGAATTTGCAAAGTGATATTTGGAAGCCCATAGAGGGCTATGGTGAAAAAGGACATATCTTCCATTAAAAACTGGAAAGAAATTTTCTGAGAAACTGCTTTGTTTTCTGTTAATTCATCTCACAGAGTTACAGCTTTCTTCTCAAGAAGCATTTCGGTAAGACTGTTCTTGTGGAATTTGCAAAGTGATATTTGCAAGCCCATAGAGGGCTATGGTGAAAAAGGAAATATCTTCCGTTAAAAACTGGAAAGAAGATTTCTGAGAAACAGCTTTGTTTTCTGTTAATTCATCTCACAGAGTTACAGCTTTCCCCTCAAGAAGCCTTTCTATAAGACTGTTCTTGTGGAATTTGCAAAGTGATACTTGGAAGCCCATAGAGGGCTATTTTGAAAATGGAAATATCCTAAGATAAAAACCGAAAAGAATCTGTCTGAGAAACTGCTTTGTGTTGTGTTAGTTCATCTCACAGTGTTACAGCTTTCCCCTCAAGAAGCCCTTCACTAAGACTGTTGTTGTGTAATTTGCAAACTGATATTTGTAATCCCATAGAGGACTTTGGTGAAAAAGGAAATATCTTT
This sequence comes from Chlorocebus sabaeus, assembly GCF_047675955.1. Taxonomy (NCBI): domain Eukaryota; kingdom Metazoa; phylum Chordata; class Mammalia; order Primates; family Cercopithecidae; genus Chlorocebus; species Chlorocebus sabaeus. Next base: position 342,915 of record NW_027327553.1, read on the forward strand.
CGTTAAAAACTGGAAAGAAGATTTCTGAGATACTGCTTTGTGTTCTGTTAATTCATCTCAGACAGTTACAGATTTCCCCTCAAGAGGCCGTTCACTAAGACTGTTCTTGTGGAATTTTCAAAGTGATATTTTGAAGCCCATAGTGGACTATGGTGAAAAAGGAAATATCTTCCGCTAAAAACTGGAAAGAACCTTTCTGAGAAACTGCTTTGTGTTCCGTTAATTAATCTCACAGAGTTACAGCTTTCCTATCATGAAGCCGATCACTAAGGCTGTTCTTTTGGAATATGCAAAGTGATATTTGGAAGCCCATAGAGGGCTACGGTGAAAAAGGAAGTATCCTAAGACAAAAACTGAAAAGAAGCTTTCTGAGAAACTGCTTTGTGTTCTGATAATTCGTCACCAGAGTTACAGCTTTCCCCTCAAAAAGCCTTTCGCTAAGACTGTTCTTGTGGAATTTGCAAAGTGAAATTTGGAAGCCCATTGAGGGCTATGATGAACAAGGACATTTCTTCCATTAAAAACCGAAAAGAAGATTTCTGAGAAACTGCTTCGTGTTTTGTTAGTTCATCTCACAGAATTACAGCTTTGCTCCCAGAAGCCTTTCGCTAAGACTGTTCTTGTGGAATTTGCAAAGTGATCTTAGAAGCCCATAGAGGGCTATGGTGAAAAAGGAAATAACTTACGTTAAAAATCGGAAAGAAGCTTTCTGAGAAACTGATGTGTGTTCTGTTAAAATATCTCACCGTGTTACAGCTTTCACCTCAAGAAGCCTTTCGCTAAGACTGTTCTTGTGGAATTTGCAAAGTGATATTTGGAAGCCCTTAGAGGGCTATGGTGAAAAAGGGAATATCTTCCGTTAAAAACTGGAAAGAAGCATTCTGTGATACTGCCGTGTGTTCTGTTAATACATCTAACCGAGTTACAGCTTTCCCCTCTAGAAGCCTTCCGCTAAGACTGTTATTGAGGAATTTCCAAAGTGATATGTGGAAGCCCATAGAGGACTATGGTGAAAAAGGAAATATCTTTCGTTAAGAACTGGAAAGAAGATATCTGAGAAACTGCTTTGTGTTCTGTTAATTCATCTCACAGCGTTACAGTTTTCCCCTCCAGAAGTCTTTCGCTTCCACTGTTCTTGTGGAATTTGCATAGTGATATTTGGAATCCCATAGAGGGCTATGGTGAAAATGGATATACCTTCAATTAAAAAATGAAAAGAAGCTTTCCGAGAAACTGCTTTGTGTTCTGTTAATTCATCTCAAAGAGTTACAGCTTTCCCCTCAAGAAGCCTTCCGCTAAGACTGTTATTGAGGAATTTCCAAAGTGATATGTGGAAGCCCATAGAGGGCTATGGTGAAAATGGAAATATCCTAGGATACTTACCGAAGAGAAGCTGTCTGAAAAACTGCTTTGTGTTCTGTTAGTTCATCTCACAGAGCTACAGCTGTTCCCTCAAGAAACCATTCATTAAGACTGTTTTGTGAAATTTGGAAAGTGATATTTGGAAACCCATAGAGGACTATATTGAAAAAGGAAATATCTTCCGTTAAAAACTGGAAAGAAGCATTCTGAGAAAATGCCATGTCTTCCGTTAATACGTCTCACTGAGTTACAGCTTTCCTCTCAAGAAGCCTTTCACTAAGACCGTTCTTGTGGGATTTGCAATGTGATATTTGGAACCCCAAAAGGGCTATGGTGAAAAAGGAAATATCCTCAGTTAAAAACTGGAAAGAAGCTTTCTGAGAAACTGCTTTGTGTTCAGTTAGTTCCTCTGACAGAGGTACAGCTTTCCCATCAAGAAGACTTTCGCTAAGACGGTTCATGTGGAATTTTCAAAGTGATAATTGGAATCCCATAGAGGGCTATGGTGAAAAAGGAAATATCTTCAGTTAAAAACTGGAAAGAAGCTTTCTGAGAAACTGCTTTGTGTTCTGTTAATTCATCTCACAGAGTTACAGGTTTCCCCTCCAGAAACCTTTCCCGAAGACTGTTCTTGTGGAATTTGCAAAGTGATATTTGGAAGCCCATAGAGGGCTATGGTGAAAAAGGACATATCTTCCATTAAAAACTGGAAAGAAATTTTCTGAGAAACTGCTTTGTTTTCTGTTAATTCATCTCACAGAGTTACAGCTTTCTTCTCAAGAAGCATTTCGGTAAGACTGTTCTTGTGGAATTTGCAAAGTGATATTTGCAAGCCCATAGAGGGCTATGGTGAAAAAGGAAATATCTTCCGTTAAAAACTGGAAAGAAGATTTCTGAGAAACAGCTTTGTTTTCTGTTAATTCATCTCACAGAGTTACAGCTTTCCCCTCAAGAAGCCTTTCTATAAGACTGTTCTTGTGGAATTTGCAAAGTGATACTTGGAAGCCCATAGAGGGCTATTTTGAAAATGGAAATATCCTAAGATAAAAACCGAAAAGAATCTGTCTGAGAAACTGCTTTGTGTTGTGTTAGTTCATCTCACAGTGTTACAGCTTTCCCCTCAAGAAGCCCTTCACTAAGACTGTTGTTGTGTAATTTGCAAACTGATATTTGTAATCCCATAGAGGACTTTGGTGAAAAAGGAAATATCTTTCGTTAAAAACTGGAAAGAAGATTTCTGAGATACTGCTTTGTGTTCTGTTAATTCATCTCAGACAGTTACAGATTTCCCCTCAAGAGGCCGTTCACTAAGACTGTTCTTGTGGAATTTTCAAAGTGATATTTTGAAGCCCATAGTGGACTATGGTGAAAAAGGAAATATCTTCCGCTAAAAACTGGAAAGAACCTTTCTGAGAAACTGCTTTGTGTTCCGTTAATTAATCTCACAGAGTTACAGCTTTCCTATCATGAAGCCGATCACTAAGGCTGTTCTTTTGGAATATGCAAAGTGATATTTGGAAGCCCATAGAGGGCTACGGTGAAAAAGGAAGTATCCTAAGACAAAAACTGAAAAGAAGCTTTCTGAGAAACTGCTTTGTGTTCTGATAATTCGTCACCAGAGTTACAGCTTTCCCCTCAAAAAGCCTTTCGCTAAGACTGTTCTTGTGGAATTTGCAAAGTGAAATTTGGAAGCCCATTGAGGGCTATGATGAACAAGGACATTTCTTCCATTAAAAACCGAAAAGAAGATTTCTGAGAAACTGCTTCGTGTTTTGTTAGTTCATCTCACAGAATTACAGCTTTGCTCCCAGAAGCCTTTCGCTAAGACTGTTCTTGTGGAATTTGCAAAGTGATCTTAGAAGCCCATAGAGGGCTATGGTGAAAAAGGAAATAACTTACGTTAAAAATCGGAAAGAAGCTTTCTGAGAAACTGATGTGTGTTCTGTTAAAATATCTCACCATGTTACAGCTTTCACCTCAAGAAGCCTTTCGCTAAGACTGTTCTTGTGGAATTTGCAAAGTGATATTTGGAAGCCCTTAGAGGGCTATGGTGAAAAAGGGAATATCTTCCGTTAAAAACTGGAAAGAAGCATTCTGTGATACTGCCGTGTGTTCTGTTAATACATCTAACCGAGTTACAGCTTTCCCCTCTAGAAGCCTTTCGCTAAGACTGTTCTTGTGGCATTTGCAGTGTGATATTTGGAAGCCCTTAGAGGGCTATGGTGAAAAAGGAAATATCTTCAGTTAAAAACTGGAAAGAAGCTTTCTGAGAAACTGCTTTGTGTTCTGTTAATTCATCTCACAGAGTTACAGGTTTCCCCTCGAGAAGCCTTTCCCGAAGACTGTTCTTGTGGAATTTGCAAAGTGATATTTGGAAGCCCATAGAGGGCTATGGTGAAAAAGGACATATCTTCCATTAAAAACTGGAAAGAAATTTTCTGAGAAACTGCTTTGTTTTCTGTTAATTCATCTCACAGAGTTACAGCTTTCTTCTCAAGAAGCATTTCGGTAAGACTGTTCTTGTGGAATTTGCAAAGTGATATTTGCAAGCCCATAGAGGGCTATGGTGAAAAAGGACATATCTTCCGTTAAAAACTGGAAAGAAGATTTCTGAGAAACTGCTTTGTGTTCTGTTAATTCATCTCACAGAGTTACAGGTTTCCCCTCCAGAAGCCTTTCCCGAAGACTGTTCTTGTGGAATTTGCAAAGTGATATTTGGAAGCCCATAGAGGGCTATGGTGAAAAAGGACATATCTTCCATTAAAAACTGGAAAGAAATTTTCTGAGAAACTGCTTTGTTTTCTGTTAATTCATCTCACAGAGTTACAGCTTTCTTCTCAAGAAGCATTTCGGTAAGACTGTTCTTGTGGAATTTGCAAAGTGATATTTGCAAGCCCATAGAGGGCTTTGGTGAAAAAGGACATATCTTCCGTTAAAAACTGGAAAGAAGATTTCTGAGAAACTGCTTTGTGTTCTGTTAATTCATCTCAGAGAGTTACAGATTTCCCCTCAAGAGGCCGTTCACTAAGACTGTTCTTCTGAAATTTGGAAAGTGATATTTAGAATCCCATAGAGGGCTATGGTGAAAAAGGAATTATTTTCCGTTAAAAACTGGAAAGAAGCTTTCTGAGAAACTGCTTTGTGTTCTGTTAATTCATCTCACAGAGTTACATTTCCCTCTAAAAGCCTTTCGCTAAGGCTGTTGTCGAATTTGCAAAGTGATATTTGTGAGCCCATAGATGGCTATGGTGAAAAAGGAAATATCTTCAGTTAAAAACTGGAAAGAAGCTTTCTGAGAAACTGCCATGTGTTCTGATAATAGAACTCACCCAGTTACAGCTTTCCCTTCATGAAGCCTTTCGCTAAGACTGTTGTTGTGGGATTTGCAAAATGATATTTGGAAGCCCATAGAGCGCTATGGTGAAAAAGGAAATATCTTCTGTTAAAAAGCGGAAAGAAGCTTTCTGAGAAACTCCTTTTTGTTCTGTTAATTCACCTCAAAGAGTTACAGCTTTCCACTCAATAATTCTTTCGCTAAGACTGTTCTTGTGGAATTTGCAAAGTGAGATTTGGAAGCCCATAGAGGTCTATGGTGAAAAAGGAAATATCGTAAGATAAAAACTGAAAAGAAGCTTTCTGAGAAATTGCTTTGTGTTCTGTTAATTCATCTCACATAGTTACAACATTTCCCTCTAAAAGCCTTTCGCTAAGACTGTTCTTGTGGAATTTGCAAAGTGATATTTGGAAGCCCATACAGGGTTATGTTGAAAAAGGAAATGTCTTCGGTAAAAAACTGAAAAGAAGCTTTTTGAGAAACTGCTTTGTGTTCTGTTAATTCATCTCACAGAGTTACAACTTTCCCCTCAGGAAGCCTTTCGCTAAGACTGTTCTTGTGAAACTTGCAAAGTGATATTTGGAAGCCCATAGAGGGCTATGGCTTAAAAGGAAATATCCTCCGTTAGAAACTGGAAAGAAGCTATCTGAGAAACTGCTTTGTGTTCTGTTAATTCAGCTCACAGAGTTACAGTTTTCCCCTCAAGAAGCCGTTCACTAAGACTTTCCTTGTGGAATTTTCAAAGTGATATTTGAAGGCACATAGAGAGCTATGATGAAAAAGAAAACATCCAAAGATAAAAACTGAAATGAAGCTTTCTGTGAAACTGCTTTGTGTTCTGTTAATTCATCTCACAGAGTTACAGCTTTCTTCTCAAGAAGCCTTTCGGTAAAACTGTTCTTGTGGAATTTGCAAAGTGATATTGGGAAGCCCATAGAGGGCTATGGTGAAAAAGGACATATCTTCCGTTAAAAACTGGAAAGAAGCTTTTTGAGAAACTGCCGTGTGTTCTGTTAAAGCATCTCACCGAGTTACAGCTTTCCCGTCAAGGAGGCTTTCGCTAAGACTGTTCTTGTGGGATTTTCAAAGTGATATTTGGAAGCCCATAGAGGACTATGGTGAAAAAGGAAATATCTTTCGTTAAAAACTGGAAAGAAGATATCTGAGAAACTGCTTTGTGTTCTGTTAATTCATCTCACAGCGTTACAGTTTTCCCCTCCCGAAGTCTTTCACTTCCACTGTTCTTGTGGAATTTCCATAGTGATATTTGGAATCCCATAGAGGGCTATGGTGAAAATGGAAATACCTTCAGTTAAAAAATGAAAAGAAGTTATCCGAGAAACTGCTTTGTGTTCTGTTAATTCATCTCAAAGAGTTACAGCTTTCCCCTCAAGAAGCCTTCCGCTAAGACTGTTTTTGAGGAATTTCCAAAGTGATATGTGGAAGCCCATAGAGGGCTATGGTGAAAATGGAAATATCCTAAGATACTTACCGAAGAGAAGCTGTCTGAAAAACTGCTTTGTGTTCTGTTAGTTCATCTCACAGAGCTACAGCTTTTCCCTCAAGAAGCCGTTCATTAAGACTGTTTTGTGAAATTTGGAAAGTGATATTTGGAAACCCATAGAGGACTATGGTGAAAAAGGAAATATCTTCCGTTAAAAACTGGAAAGAAGCATTCTGAGAAAATGCCGTGTCTTCTGTTAATACGTCTCACTGAGTTACAGCTTTCCTCTCAAGAAGCCTTTCGCTAAGACTGTTCTTGTGGGATTTCCAATGTGATATTTGGAAGCCCATAGAGAACTATGGTGAGAAAGGAAATATCCTCCGTTAAAAACTGGAAAGAAGATTTGTGAGAAAATGCTTTGTGTTCTGGTAATTCATCTCACAGAGTTAGAGACTTCCCCTCAAGAACCCTTTCGCTAAGACCGTTCTTGTGGAATTTGCAAAGTGATATGTGGAAGCCCAAATGGGCTATGGTGAAAAAGGAAATATCCTCAGTTAAAAACTGGAAAGAAGCTTTCTGAGAAACTGCTTTGTGTTCAGTTAGTTCCTCTCACAGAGTTACAGCTTTCCCCTCAAGAAGACTTTCACTAAGACTGTTCATGTGGAATTTTCTAAGTGATAATTGGAATCCCATAGAGGGCTATGGTGAAAAAGGAAATATCCTAAGGTAAAAACTGAAAAGTAGGTTTCTGAGAAAATGTTTTGTGTTCTGTTAATTCATCTTACAGAGTTACAGCTTTACCCTCAAGAAGCCTTTCGCTAAGACTTTTCTTCTGGAATTTGCAAAGTGATATTTGGAAACCCTATAGCCCTATGTTTAAAATGGAAATATCCTAAGATAAAAAACGAAAAGAAGGTTTCTGAGAAACTGCTTTGAATTCTTTTAATTCATCTTACAGATTTACAGCTTTTATCTCCAGAATCCTTTCGCTAAGACTGTTCTTGTGGAATTTGCAAAATGTTTTTGGAAGCCCATAGAGGGCTATGTTGAAAAAGGAAATATCCTAAGATAAAAACTGAAAAGAAGCTTTCTGAGAAACTGCTTTGTGTTCTGTTAATTCATCTCAGAGAGTTACAGCTTTCCCCTCAAGAAGTCTTTCACAAAGACTGTTCTTGTGTAATTTGCAAAGTGATATTTGGAAGACCATAGAGGGCTATGTTGAAAAAGGAAATATAGTAAGATAAAATCCGAAAAGAAGCTTTCTGAGAAACTGCTTTGTGTTCTGTTAATTCAACTCACAGTTACTCTTTTACCTCAGGAAGCCTTTCGCTAAGGCTGTTCTTGTGGAATTTACAAAGTGATATTTTGAAGCCCATAGAGGGCTATGTTGAAAAAGGAAATACCTTCAGTTAAAAACTGAAAAGAAGCTTTCTGAGAAACTGCTTTGTGTTCTGTTAATTCATCTCAAAGAGTTACTGCTTTTGCCTCAAGAATCCTTCCGCTAAGACTGTTTTTGTGGAATTTCCAAAGTGATATTTCGATGCCCATAGTAGGCTATGGGGAAAATGGAAATATCCTAAGATAAAAACCGAAAAGAAGCGGTATGGAAAGCTGTTTTGTGTTTTGTTAGTTCACTCTCAGAGTTACAGCTTTCCCCTCAAGAAGCCGTTAACTAAGACTGTTTTGTGAAATTTGCAAAGTGATATTTGGAAGCCCATAGAGGGCTAAGGTGAAAAAGGAAATATCTTCCGTTAAAAACTGGAAAGAACCATTCTGAGAAAATGCGGTGTGTTCTGTTAGTACATATCACCGAGGTACAGCTTTTCTCTCAAGAAGCCTTTCACTAAGACTGTTCTTGTGGGATTTCCAAAGTGATATTTGGAAGCCCATAGAGGGCTATAGTGAAAAAGGAAATATCTTCAGTTAAATACTGGAAAGAAGCTTTCTGAGAGACTGCTTTGTGTTCTGTTAATTCATCTCACAGAGTTACAGCTTCCCCCCTCAAGAAGCCTTTCGCTAAGACTGTTCTTGTGGAATTTGCAAAGTCATATTTGGAAGCCCATAGAGGACTATGGTGAAAAAGGAACTAACTTCCGTTAAAAACTGGAAAGAAGCTTTCTGAGAAACTGCTTTGTGTTCTGTTAATTCAACTCACAGAGTTACAGATTTCCCCTTCAGAAGCCTTTCGCTAAGACTGTTCTTCTGGAATTTGCAAAGTGATATTTGGAAGCCCATGGAGGGCTATGGTGAAAAGGAAATAACTTCCGTTAAAAACTGGAAAGAAGCTTTCTGAGAAACTGCCGTGTGTTCTGTTAATACATCTCACCGAGTTACAGCTTTCCCCTCAAGAAGCCTTTCTATAAGACTGTTCTTGTGGAATTTGCAAAGTGATACTTGGAAGCCCATAGAGGGCTATTTTGAAAATGGAAATATCCTAAGATAAAAACCGAAAAGAAGCTGTCTGAGAAACTGCTTTGTGTTGTGTTAGTTCATCTCACAGTGTTACAGCTTTCCCCTCAAGAAGCCCTTCACTAAGACTGTTGTTGTGTAATTTGCAAACTGATACTTGTAATCCCATAGAGGACTTTGGTGAAAAAGGAAATATCTTTCGTTAAAAACTGGAAAGAAGATTTCTGAGATACTGCTTTGTGTTCTGTTAATTCATCTCAGACAGTTACAGATTTCCCCTCAAGAGGCCGTTCACTAAGACTGTTCTTGTGGAATTTTCAAAGTGATATTTTGAAGCCCATAGTGGACTATGGTGAAAAAGGAAATATCTTCCGCTAAAAACTGGAAAGAACCTTTCTGAGAAACTGCTTTGTGTTCCGTTAATTAATCTCACAGAGTTACAGCTTTCCTATCATGAAGCCGATCACTAAGGCTGTTCTTTTGGAATATGCAAAGTGATATTTGGAAGCCCATAGAGGGCTACGGTGAAAAAGGAAGTATCCTAAGACAAAAACTGAAAAGAAGCTTTCTGAGAAACTGCTTTGTGTTCTGTTAATTCGTCACCAGAGTTACAGCTTTCCCCTCAAAAAGCCTTTCGCTAAGACTGTTCTTGTGGAATTTGCAAAGTGAAATTTGGAAGCCCATTGAGGGCTATGATGAACAAGGACATTTCTTCCATTAAAAACCGAAAAGAAGATTTCTGAGAAACTGCTTCGTGTTTTGTTAGTTCATCTCACAGAATTACAGCTTTGCTCCCAGAAGCCTTTCGCTAAGACTGTTCTTGTGGAATTTGCAAAGTGATCTTAGAAGCCCGTAGAGGGCTATGGTGAAAAAGGAAATAACTTACGTTAAAAATCGGAAAGAAGCTTTCTGAGAAACTGATGTGTGTTCTGTTAAAATATCTCACCGTGTTACAGCTTTCACCTCAAGAAGCCTTTCGCTAAGACTGTTCTTGTGGAATTTGCAAAGTGATATTTGGAAGCCCTTAGAGGGCTATGGTGAAAAAGGGAATATCTTCCGTTAAAAACTGGAAAGAAGCATTCTGTGATAATGCCGTGTGTTCTGTTAATACATCTAACCGAGTTACAGCTTTCCCCTCTAGAAGCCTTTCGCTAAGACTGTTCTTGTGGCATTTGCAATGTGATATTTGGAAGCCCTTAGAGGGCTATGGTGAAAAAGGAAATATCTTCAGTTAAAAACTGGAAAGAAGCTTTCTGAGAAACTGCTTTGTGTTCTGTTAATTCATCTCACAGAGTTACAGGTTTCCCCTCCAGAAGCCTTTCCCGAAGACTGTTCTTGTGGAATTTGCAAAGTGATATTTGGAAGCCCATAGAGGGCTATGGTGAAAAAGGACATATCTTCCATTAAAAACTGGAAAGAAATTTTCTGAGAAACTGCTTTGTTTTCTGTTAATTCATCTCACAGAGTTACAGCTTTCTTCTCAAGAAGCATTTCGGTAAGACTGTTCTTGTGGAATTTGCAAAGTGATATTTGCAAGCCCATAGAGGGCTATGGTGAAAAAGGACATATCTTCCGTTAAAAACTGGAAAGAAGATTTCTGAGAAACTGCTTTGTGTTCTGTTAATTCATCTCAGAGAGTTACAGATTTCCCCTCAAGAGGCTGTTCACTAAGACTGTTCTTCTGAAATTTGGAAAGTGATATTTAGAATCCCATAGAGGGCTATTGTGAAAAAGGAATTATTTTCCGTTAAAAACTGGAAAGAAGCTTTCTGAGAAACTGCTTTGTGTTCTGTTAATTCATCTCACAGAGTTACATTTCCCTCTAAAAGCCTTTCGCTAAGGCTGTTGTCGAATTTGCAAAGTGATATTTGGAAGCACATAGAGGGCTAAGGTGAAAAAGGAAATATCTTCAGTTAAAAACTGGAAAGAAGCTTTCTGAGAAACTGCCATGTGTTCTGATAATAGAACTCACCCAGTTACAGCTTTCCCTTCAAGAAGCCTTTCGCTAAGACTGTTGTTGTGGGATTTGCAAAATGATATTTGGAAGCCCATAGAGCGCTATGGTGAAAAAGGAAATATCTTCTGTTAAAAAGCGGAAAGAAGCTTTCTGAGAAACTCCTTTTTGTTCTGTTAATTCACCTCAAAGAGTTACAGCTTTCCACTCAATAATTCTTTCGCTAAGACTGTTCTTGTGGAATTTGCAAAGTGAGATTTGGAAGCCCATAGAGGTCTATGGTGAAAAAGGAAATATCGTAAGATAAAAACTGAAAAGAAGCTTTCTGAGAAATTGCTTTGTGTTCTGTTAATTCATCTCACATAGTTACAACATTTCCCTCTAAAAGCCTTTCGCTAAGACTGTTCTTGTGGAATTTGCAAAGTGATATTTGGAAGCCCATACAGGGTTATGTTGAAAAAGGAAATGTCTTCGGTTAAAAACTGAAAAGAAGCTTTTTGAGAAACTGCTTTGTGTTCTGTTAATTCATCTCACAGAGTTACAACTTTCCCCTCAGGAAGCCTTTCGCTAAGACTGTTCTTGTGAAACTTGCAAAGTGATATTTGGAAGCCCATAGAGGGCTATGGCTTAAAAGGAAATATCCTCCGTTAGAAACTGGAAAGAAGCTATCTGAGAAACTGCTTTGTGTTCTGTTAATTCAGCTCACAGAGTTACAGTTTTCCCCTCAAGAAGCCGTTCACTAAGACTTTCCTTGTGGAATTTTCAAAGTGATATTTGAAGGCACATAGAGAGCTATGATGAAAAAGAAAACATCCAAAGATAAAAACTGAAATGAAGCTTTCTGTGAAACTGCTTTGTGTTCTGTTAATTCATCTCACAGAGTTACAGCTTTCTTCTCAAGAAGCCTTTCGGTAAAACTGTTCTTGTGGAATTTGCAAAGTGATATTGGGAAGCCCATAGAGGGCTATGGTGAAAAAGGACATATCTTCCGTTAAAAACTGGAAAGAAGCTTTTTGAGAAACTGCCGTGTGTTCTGTTAAAGCATCTCACCGAGTTACAGCTTTCCCGTCAAGAAGGCTTTCGCTAAACTGTTCTTGTGGGATTTGCAAAGTGTTATTTGGAAGCCCATAGAGGACTATGGTGAAAAAGGAAATATCTTTCGTTAAGAACTGGAAAGAAGATATCTGAGAAACTGCTTTGTGTTCTGTTAATTCATCTCACAGCGTTACAGTTTTCCCCTCCAGAAGTCTTTCGCTTCCACTGTTCTTGTGGAATTTGCATAGTGATATTTGGAATCCCTTAGAGGGCTATTGTGAAAATGGATATACCTTCAATTAAAAAATGAAAAGAAGCTTTCCGAGAAACTGCTTTGTGTTCTGTTAATTCATCTCAAAGAGTTACAGCTTTCCCCTCAAGAAGCCTTCCGCTAAGACTGTTTTTGAGGAATTTCCAAAGTGATATGTGGAAGCCCATAGAGGGCTATGGTGAAAATGGAAATATCCTAGGATACTTACCGAATAGAAGCTGTCTGAAAAACTGCTTTGTGTTCTGTTAGTTCATCTCACAGAGCTACAGCTTTTCCCTCAAGAAACCATTCATTAAGACTGTTTTGTGAAATTTGGAAAGTGATATTTGGAAATCCATAGAGGACTATGGTGAAAAAGGAAATATCTTCCGTTAAAAACTGGAAAGAAGCATTCTGAGAAAATGCCGTGTCTTCCGTTAATACGTCTCACTGAGTTACAGCTTTCCTCTCAAGAAGCCTTTCACTAAGACCGTTCTTGTGGGATTTGCAATGTGATATTTGGAAGCCCAAAAGGGCTATGGTGAAAAAGGAAATATCCTCAGTTAAAAACTGGAAAGAAGCTTTCTGAGAAACTGCTTTGTGTTCAGTTAGTTTCTCTCACAGAGTTACAGCTTTCCCCTCAAGAAGACTTTCGCTAAGACTGTTCATGTGGAATTTTCAAAGTGATAATTGGAATCCCATAGAGGGCTATGGTGAAAAAGGAAATATCCTAAGGTAAAAACTGAAAAGTAGGTTTCTGAGAAAATGTTTTGTGTTCCGTTAATTCATCTTACAGAGTTACAGCTTTACCCTCAAGAAGCTTTTCTCTAAGAATTTTCTTCTGGAATTTGCAAAGTGATATTTGGAAACCCTATAGCCCTATGGTTAAAATGGAAATATCGTAAGATAAAAAACGAAAAGGTTTCTGAGAAACTGCTTTGAATTCTTTTAATTCATCTTACAGATTTACAGCTTTTATCTCCAGAATCCTTTCGCTAAGACTGTTGTTGTGGAATTTGCAAAATGTTTTTGGAAGCCCATAGAGGGCTATGCTGAAAAAGGAAATATCCTAAGATAAAAACTGAAAAGAAGCTTTCTGAGAAACTGCTTTGTGTTCTGTTAATTCATCTCAAAGTGTCACAGATTTCCCCTCATGAGGCCGTCCACTAAGACTGTTCTTCTGAAATTTGGAAAGTGATATTTAGAATCTCATAGAGGGCAATGGTGAAAAAGGAAATATTTTCCGATAAAAACTGTAAAGAAGCTTTCTGATAAACTGCTTTGTGTTCTGTTAGTTCATCTCACAGTTACAGCTTTCCCTTCAAGAAGCAGTTCACTGAGACTATTCTTGTGAAATTTGCAGAGTGATATTAGCAAAATCCTAGAGGGCTATGGTGAAAAAGGAAATATCTTCCGTTAAAAACTGGAAAGAAGCTTTTTGAGAAAATGCCGTGTGTTCTGTAAAAGCATCTCACCGAGTTACAGCTTTCCCCTCAAGAAGGCTTTCACTAAGACTGTTCTTGTGGGATTTGCAAAGTGATATTTGGAAGCCCATAGAGGGCTATGGTGAAAAAGGAAATATCTTTCGTTAAAAACTGGAAAGAAGATATCTGAGAAACTGCTTTGTGTTCTGTTAATTCATCTCACAGCGTTACAGTTTTCCCCTCCAGAAGTCTTTCGCTTCCACTGTTCTTGTGGAATTTGCATAGTGATATTTGGAATCCCATAGAGGGCTATGGTGAAAATGGAAATAACTTCAGTTAAAAAATGAAAAGAAGCTTTCTGAGAAACTGCTTTGTGTTCTGTTAATTCATCTCAAAGAGTTACAGCTTTCCCCTCAAGAAGCCTTCCGCTGAGACTGTTTTTGAGGAATTTCCAAAGTGATATGTGGAAGCCCATAGAGGGCTATGGTGAAAATGGAAATATCGTAAGATACTTACCGAAAAGAAGGTGTCTGAAAAACTGCTTTGTGTTCTGTTAGTTCATCTCACAGAGTTACAGCTTTTCCTTCAAAAAGCCGTTCACTAAGACTGTTTTGTGAAATTTGCAAAGTGATATTTGGAAGCCCATAGAGGGCTAAGGTGAAAAAGGAAATATCTTCCGTTAAAAACTGGAAAGATCCATTCTGAGAAAATGCGGTGTGTTCTGTTAGTACATATCACCGAGCTACAGCTTTCCCCTCAGGAAGCCGTTCACTAAGACTGTTCTTGTGGAATTGCAAAGTGATATTTGGAGGCACATAGAGGGCAATGGTGAAAAAGGAAACATCCTAAGATAAAAACTGAAAAGAAGCTTTCTGAGAAACTGCTTTGTGTTCTGTTAATTCAACTCAGAGTTACTCTTTTACCTCAGGAAGCCTTTCGCTAAGGCTGTTGTTGTGGAATTTACAAAGTGATATTTTGAAGCCCATAGAGGGCTATGGTGAAAAAGGAAATACCTTCAGTTAAAAACTGAAAAGAAGCTTTCTGAGAAACTGCTTTGTGTTCTGTTAATTCATCTCAAAGAGTTACTGCTTTTGCCTCAAGAATCCTTCCGCTAAGACTGTTTTTGTGGAATTTGCAATGTGATATTTCGATACCCATAGTAGGCTATGGTGAAAATGGAAATATCCTAAGATAAACCCGAAAAGAAGCTGTATGGAAAGCTGCTTTGTGTTTTGTTAGTTCACTCACAGAGTAACAGCTTTCCCCTCAAGAAGCCGTTATCTAAGACCGTTTTGTGAAATTTGCAAAGTGATATTTGGAAGCCCATAGAGGGCTAAGGTGAAAAAGGAAATATCTTCCGTTAAAAACTGGAAAGAACCATTCTGAGAAAATGCGGTGTGTTCTGTTAGTACATATCACCGAGGTACAGCTTTTCTCTCAAGAAGCCTTTCGCTAAGACTGTTCCTGTGGGATTTCCAAAGTGATATTTGGAAGCCCATAGAGGGCTATAGTGAAAAAGGAAATATCTTCAGTTAAATACTGGAAAGAAGCTTTCTGAGAGACTGCTTTGTGTTCTGTTAATTCATCTCACAGAGTTACAGCTTCCCCCCTCAAGAAGCCTTTCGCTAAGACTGTTCTTGTGGAATTTGCAAAGTCATATTTGGAAGCCCATAGAGGACTATGGTGAAAAAGGAACTAACTTCCGTTAAAAACTGGAAAGAAGATTTGTGAGAAACTGCTTTGTGTTCTGTTAATTCAACTCACAGAGTTACAGATTTCCCCTTCAGAAGCCTTTCGCTAAGACTGTTCTTCTGGAATTTGCAAAGTGATATTTGGAAGCCCATGGAGGGCTATGGTGAAAAGGGAAATAACTTCCGTTAAAAACTGGAAAGAAGCTTTCTGAGAAACTGCCGTGTGTTCTGTTAATACATCTCACCGAGTTACAGCTTTCCCCTCAAGAAGCCTTTCTATAAGACTGTTCTTGTGGAATTTGCAAAGTGATACTTGGAAGCCCATAGAGGGCTATGTTGAAAATGGAAATATCCTAAGATAAAAACCGAAAAGAAGCTGTCTGAGAAACTGCTTTGTGTTGTGTTAGTTCATCTCACAGTGTTACAGCTTTCCCCTCAAGAAGCCCTTCACTAAGACTGTTCTTGTGAAATTTGCACACTGATATTTGTAATCCCATAGAGGACTTTGGTGAAAAAGGAAATATCTTTCGTTAAAAACTGGAAAGAAGATTTCTGAGAAACTGCTTTGTGTTCTGTTAATTCATCTCAGACAGTTACAGATTTCCCCTCAAGAGGCCGTTCACTAAGACTGTTCTTGTGGAATTTGCAAAGTGATATTTTGAAGCCCATAGTGGACTATGGTGAAAAAGGAAATATCTTCCGCTAAAAACTGGAAAGAACCTTTCTGAGAAACTGCTTTGTGTTCTGTTAATTAATCTCACAGAGTTACAGCTTTCCTATCATGAAGCCGATCACTAAGGCTGTTCTTTTGGAATATGCAAAGTGATATTTGGAAGCCCATAGAGGGCTACGGTGAAAAAGGAAATATCCTAAGACAAAAACTGAAAAGAAGCTTTCTGAGAAACTGCTTTGTGTTCTGTTAATTCGTCACCAGATTTACAGCTTTCCCCTCAAAAAGCCTTTCGCTAAGACTGTTCTTGTGGAATTTGCAGAGTGAAATTTGGAAGCCCATTGAGGGCTATGATGAAAAAGGACATTTCTTCCTTTAAAAACCGAAAAGAAGATTTCTGAGAAACTGCTTCGTGTTTTGTTAGTTCATCTCACAGAATTACAGCTTTGCTCCCAGAAGCCTTTCGCTAAGACTGTTCTTGTGGAATTTGCAAAGTGATCTTAGAAGCTCGTAGAGGGCTATGGTGAAAAAGGAAATACCTTAAGTAAGAACTGGAAAGAAGCTTTCTGAGAAACTGCTTTGTGCTCTGTTAATTAATCTCGCAGAGTTACAGCTTTCCCTTCAAGAAGCCTTTCGCTAAGGCTGTTCCTGTGGAATTTGCAAAGTAATATTTGGAAGCCCATAGAGGGTTACGGTGAAAAAGGGAATATCTTCAGTTAAAAACTGGAAAGAAGCTGTCTGAGATACTGCTCTGTGTGCTGTTAATTCATCTCAAAGAGTTACAGCTTTCCCCTCAAGAATCCTTTCGCTAAGTCTGTTCTTGTGGAATTTGGAAAGTGATATTTGCAAGCCCATAGAGGGGTATGGTAAAAAGGAAATATCTTCCGTTAAAACTGGAAAGAAGCTTTCTGAGAAACTGCTTTCTGTTCTGTAATTTCATCTCACAGAGTTACAGCTTTCCCTTAAAGAAGCCTTTCACTAAAGCTGTTCTTGCGGAATTTGGAAAGTTATATTTGGAAGCCCATAGAGGATTATGGTGAAAAAGGAAATAATCTAAGGTAAAAACTGAAAAGAAGAATTCTGAGAAACTGCTTTGTGTTCCGTTAATTCATCTCACAGAGTTACAGCTTTCCCTCCAAGAAGCCTTTCGCTAAGGCTGTTCTTGTGAAATTTGGAAAGTGATATTTGGAAGCCCATAGATTACAATGGTGAAAAAGAAAATATCTTCAGATAAAAACTGGAAAGAAGCTGTCTGAGAATCCTCTTTGTGTTCTGTTAATTCATCTCACAGAGTAACAGCTTTCCCCTCAAGAATCCTTTCGCTAAGTCTGTTCTTGTGGAATTTGGAAAGTGATATTTGCAAGCCCATAGAGGGGTATGGTAAAAAGGAAATATCTTCCGTTAAAACTGGAAAGAAGCTTTCTGAGAAACTGCTTTGTGTTCTGTAATTTCATCTCACAGAGTTACAGCTTTCCCTTAAAGAAGCCTTTCACTAAAGCTGTTCTTGCGGAATTTGGAAAGTTATATTTGGAAGCCCATAGAGGATTATGGTGAAAAAGGAAATAATCTAAGGTAAAAACTGAAAAGAAGAATTCTGAGAAACTGCTTTGTGTTCCGTTAATTCATCTCACAGAGTTACAGCTTTCCCTTCAAGAAGCCTTTCGCTAAGGCTGTTCTTGTGAAATTTGGAAAGTGATATTTGGAAGCCCATAGATTACAATGGTGAAAAAGAAAATATCTTCAGATAAAAACTGGAAAGAAGCTGTCTGAGAATCCTCTTTGTGTTCTGTTAATTCATCTCACAGAGTTACAGCTTTCCCCTCAAGAAGCCTTTTGCTAAGACTGTTCTTGTGGAATTGGCAAAGTGATATTTGGAAGCCCATAGAGGGCTATGGTGAAAAAGGAATATCTTCAGTTAAAATCTGGAAAGAAGCTTTCTTAGAAACTTCTTTGTGTTCTGTTAATTCGTTTCAAACAGTTACAGCTTTCCATTCAATAAACCTGTCGCAAAGACTGTTCTTGTGGATTTTGCAAAGTGATATTTGGAATCCCATACAGGGCTATGGTGAAGAAGGAAATGTCTTTCGTTAAAAACTGGAAAGAAGCTTTTTGATACACTGCTCTGTGTTCTGTTAATTCATCTCGCAGAGTTACAGCTTTCCCTTCAAGAATCCTTTCGCTAAGTCTGTTCTTGTGGAATTTGCAAAGTTATATTTGGAAGCCCATAGAGTTATATGGTGAAAAAGGAAATATCTTCCGTTAAAAACTGGAAAGAAGGTTTCAGAGAAACTCCTTTGTGTTCTGTTAATTCATCTCACAGAGTTATAGCTTTCCCCTCAAGAAGCCTTTCGCTAAGACTGTTCTTGTGGAATTGGCAAAGTGATATTTGGAAGCGCATAGAGGGCTGTGGTGAAAAAGAAAATATCTCCCGTTAAAAACTGGAAAGAAGCTTTCTGAAAAAATGCTTTGTGTTCTGTTAATTCATCTCACAGAGTTACAGCTTTCCCTTCAAGAATCCTTTCGCTAAGTCTGTTCTTGTGGAGTTTGCAAAGTGATATTTGGAAGTCCATATTGGGCTATGTTGAAAAAGGAAATATCTTCCATTAAAAACTGGAAAGAAGCTTTCTGAGAAATTGCTTTGTGTTCTGTTAATTCATCTCACAGAGTCACTGCTTTCACCTCAAGAAACCTTTCGCTAAGATTGTAGCTTTCTGAGAAATGGCTTTGTGTTCTGTTAATTCATCTCAAAGAGTTACAGCTTTCCCTCAAGAAGCCTTTCGCTAAGACTGTTCTTGTGGAATTTTCAAAGTGATATTTGGAAGCCCATAGAGGTCTATGGTGAAAAAGGAAGTCTCTTCATTAAAAACTGGAAAGAAGGTTTCTGAGAAATGGGTTTGTGTTCCTTTAATTCATCTCACAGAGTTACAGCTTTCTCCTCAAGAAGCCTTTCGCTAAGACTATTCTTGTGGAGTTTGCAAGGTGATATTTGGAAACCCAAAGAGGGCTACAGTGAAAAAGGAAATATCTTCAGTTAAAAACTGGAAATAAGCTTTTTGAGAAACTGCTTTGTGTTCTGTTAATTCATCTCACAGAATTACAGCTTTCCCCTGAAGAAGACTTTCGCTAGGACTGTTCTTGTGGAATTAGCAAAGTGATATTTGGATGCCCATAGAGGCCTATGTTGAAAAAGTAATTATCTTTAGTTAAAAAGTGGAAGGAAACATTATGAGAAACTGCTTTGTGTTCTGTTAATTCATCTCACAGAATTTTATATTTCCCCTCAAGAAGCCTGTCGTTAAGACTGTTCTTGTGGAATTTGCAAAGTGATATTTGGAAGCCCATAGAGGGCTATGGTGAAAAAGGAAATCTCTTCCGTTGAAAACTGGAAAGAAGCTTTCTCAGAAACGGCTATGTGTTCCGTTAATTCATCTCACAGAGTTGCAGCTATCCCCTCAAGAAGCCTTTCGCTAAGACTCTTTTTATGGTATTTACAATGTGATATTTGAAGCCCACAGAGGGCTATGATGAAAAAGGAAATATCTTCGGGTAAAAACTGGAAAGAAGCTTTCTGAGAAACTGCTTTGTGTTCTGTTAATTCATCTCACATAGTTACAGCTTTCCCATCAAGAATCCTTTCTCTAAGACTGTTCTTGTGTAATTTGCAAGGTGATATTTGGAAGCCCCTGGAGGGCCATGATTTAAAAGGAAATCTCTTCAATTAAAAACTGGAAAGAAGCTTTCTGAGAAACGGCTTTGTGTTCTATTAATTCATCTCAAAGTGTTACAGCTTTCCCCTGAAGAAGACTTTCGCTAAGACTGTTGGTGTGGAATTTGCAAAGTGATATTTGAAAGCCCATAGAGGGCTATGGTGAAAAAGAAAGTATCTTCAGTTAAAAACTGGAAAGAAGCTTTCTGAGAAACTGCTTTGTGTTCAGTTAATTCATCTCACAGATTTACTGCTTTCCCCTGTGGAAGCCTTTTGCTAAGAGTGCTCTTGTGGAATTTAAAAACTGATATTTGGAAGCCCTTAGAGAGCTGTAGTGAAAAAGGAAATATCCTAAGATAAAAACTGTAAGAAGCTTTTTGAGAAACTCCTTTTTGTTCTGTTAATTCATCTCACAGAATTACAGCTTTCCCCTCAAGAATCCTTACGCTAAGACGGTTCCTGTGGAATTTGCAAAGTGATATTTGGAAGCCCTTAGAGGGCAATGGTAAAAAAGGAAATATCTTCAGTTAAAAACTGGAAAGAAGATTTTTGAGAAACAGCATTGTGTTCTGTTAATTCATCTCACAGAGTTACAGCTTTCCCCTCAAGAAGCCTTTCGCTAAGACTGTTCTTGTGGAATTTGGAAAGTGATATTTGGAAGCCCATAGAGGGCTATGGTGAGAAAGGAAATATCTTCCGTTAAAAACGGGAAAGAAGCTTTCAGAGAAACGGCTTTGTGTTCTGTTAAATCATCTTACAGAGTTATAGCTATCCCCTCAAGAAGCCCTTTGCTAAGACTGCTCTTGAGGAATTTTCAAAGTGATATTTGGAAGACCTTAGAGGTCTATGTTGAAAAAGGAAGTCTCTTCTTTAAAAACTGGAAAGAAGCTTTCTGAGAAACGGCTTTGTGTTCTGTTAATACATCTCACAGACTTACAGCTTTCCCCTCAAGCAGCCTTTTGCTAAGACTATTCTTGTGGAATTTGCAAGGTGATATTTGGAAGCCCGTAGAGGGCTATGGTGAAAAAGGAAATATCTTCAGTTAAAAACTGGAAAGAAACCTTTTGAGAAAGTGCTTTGTGTTCTGTTAATTCATCTCACAGAATTACAGCTTTCCCCTGAAGAAGCCTTTCGCTAAGACTGCTCTTGTGGAATTTGCAAAGTGATATTTTGAAGCCCATGGAGGGCTATGGTGAAAAAGGAAATATCCTAAGATAAAAACTAAAAAGAAGCCTTTTGAGAAACTGCTTTGTGATCTGTTAATTCACCTCGCAGAGTTACAGCGTTCCCCTTCAGAAGCCTTTCGCTAAGACTGTTCCTGTGTAATTTGCAAAGTAATATTGGGAAGCCCATAGAGGGCTATGTTGAATAAGGAAATCTCTTCAGTTACAAACTGGAAAGAAGCTTTCTAAGAAACGGCTTTGTGTTGTTTTAATTCATCTCACAGAGTTACAGCTTTCCCCTCAAAAGCCTTTTGCTAAGACTGTTCTTGTGAAATTTGGAAAGTGATATTTGAAGCCCATAGAGGGCTACGGTGAGAAGGAAATATCTTCTGGTAAAAACGGGAAAGAAGCTTTCTGAGAAACTGCTTTGTGTTCCGTTAATTCATCTCACAGAATTACAGCTTTCCCATCAAGAAGCCTGTCGCTACGACTGTTCTTGTGGAGGTTGCAAAGTGATATTTGAAGCCCATAGAGGGCTATGGTGAAAAAAGAAATATCTTCCGTTTAAATCTGGAAAGAAGCTTTCTGAGAAACTGCATTGTGTTCTGCTTATTCAACTCACAGAGTTACGTATTTCCCTTCAAGAAGCCTTTGGATAAGACTGTTCTTGTGGAATTTGCAAAGGGATATTTGGAAGCCCATAGAGGGCTATGGTGAAAAAGGGAATATCTTCCGTGAAAAACTGGAAAGATGCATTCTGAGAAACTGCTTTGTGTTCTGTTAATTCATCTCACAGAGTTACAGCTTTCCCCTCAAGAAGCCTTTCACTAAGACTGTTCTTGTGGAATATTCAAAGTGATATTTGGAAGCCCATAGAGGTCTACGGTGAAAAAGGAATTATCTTCAGTTAAAAACTGGAAAGAAGCTTTCTGAAAAACTGCGTTGTGTTCTGATCATTCATCTCACAGAGCTACAGCTTTCCTGTCAAGAAGACTTACGTTACGACTGCTCTTGTGGATTTTGCAAAGTGATATTTGGAAGCCTATAGAGGGTTACGGTGAAAAAGAAATATCTTCACTTAAAAACGGGAAAGAAGCTTTCTGAGAAACTGCGTTGTGTTCTCTTAATTTTTCTCACAGAGTTACAGCTTTCCCCTCAAAAAGCCTTTCGATAAGACTCTCTTTTGGAATTTTCAAAGTGATATTTGGAAGCCCTTAGAGGGCTATGGTGAAAAAGGAAATGTCTTCAGTTAAAAACTGGAAAGAAGCTTTCTGAGAAACTGCTTTGTGTTCTGTTAATTCATCTCACATAGTTACAGCTTTCCCTTCAAGAAGCCTTTCGTTAAGACTGTTCTTGTGGAATTTGCAAAGTGATATTGGGAAGCCCATAGAAGGCTAAGGTGAAAAAGGAAATGTCTTCCGTTAAAACTCTAAAGAAGCATTCTGCGAAATTGCCATGTGTTCTGTTAATACATCTCACAGAGTTACAGCTTTCTCAACAAGATGCCTTTCACTAAGACTGTTTTTGTGGGATTTGCAAAGTGATATTTGGAAGCCCATAGAGGGCTATGGTGAAAAAGGAAATATCTTCAGTTAAAAACTGGAAAGAAGCTTTCTGAGAAACTGCTTTGTGTTCTCCTAATTCATCTCACAGACTTACAGATATTCCCTCAAGAAGCTTTTCATTAAGAGTGTCTTTGTGGGATTTGCAAAGTGATAATTGGAAGCCCATATAGGGCTATGGTGAAAAGGGAACTATTTTCAGTTAAAAACTGGAAAGAAGCTTTCAGATAAAATGCCGTGTGTTCTGTAAATACATCTCACCGAGTTACAGCTTTCCCCTCAAGAAGCCTTTCGCAAAGACTGTTCTTGTGGGATTTTCTAAGTGATATTTGGAAGCCCATAGAGGGCTATGGGGAAAAAGGAAATATCTTCAGTTAAAAACTGGTAAGTCGCTTTCTGAGAAACTGCTTTGTGTTCTGTTAATTCATCTCACAGAGTTACAGGATTCCCCTCCAGAAGCTTTTTGCTAAGACTGTTTTTGTGGAATTTGCAAAATGATATTTGGAAGCCCATAGAGGGCTATGGTGAAAAAGGACATATCTTCCATTAAAAACTGGAAGGAAATTTTCTGAGAAACCGCTTTGTGTTCTGTTAATTCATCTCACAGAGTTACAGCTTTCTTCTCAAGAAGCCTTTCTCTAAGACAGTTCTTGTTGAATTTACAAAGTGATATTTGGTAGCCCTTAGAGGGCTATGGTGAAAAAGGACATATCTTCCTTTAAAAACTGGAAAGAAGATATCTGAGAAACTGCTTTGTTTTCTGTTAATTCATCTCACAGAGTTAAAACTTTCCCCTCCAGAAGCCTTTCGCTTAGACTGTTCTTGTGAAATTTGCAAAATGATATTTGGAAGCCCAAAGAGAGCTATGGTGAAAAACGAAATATCCTAAGATAAAAACTGAAAAGAAGCTTTCTGAGGAACTGCTTTGTGTTCTCTTAATTCGTATCACAGAGTTACAAATTTTCCCTCAAGAAGCCATTCGCTAAGACTGTTCTTGTGCAATTTGCAAAGTGATATTTGGAAGCCCATAGAGGGCCATGATGAAAAAGGAAATATCTTCAGTTAAAACCTGGAAAGAAACTTACTGAGAAACTGCTTTGTGTTGTAGTAATTCATCTCACAGAGTTACAGCTTTCTTCTCAAGAAGCTTTTCGGTAAGTCTGTTTTGTGGAATTTGCAAAGTGATATTTGGAAGCCCATAGTGGGATATGGAGAAAAAGGAAATATCTTCCGTTAAAAACTAGGAAGAAGATTTCTGAGACACTGCTTTCTGTTCTGTTAATTTATCTAACAGAGTTACAGCATTCCCCTACAGAACTCATTCGCTAAGAGTGTTTTTGTGGAATTTGCAAAGTGATATTTGGAAGCCCCAAGAGGGCTTCGGTGAAAAAGGGAATATCTTCAGTTAAAAACTGGAAAGAAGCTTTCTGAGAAACTGCTTTGTGTTCTGATAATTCATCTCACAGAATTACAGCTTTCCCTTCAAGAAGCCTTTCGATAAGACTGTTCTTGTGGGATTTGCAAAGTGATATTTCGAAGCCCATAGAGGGCTTTGGAGAAAAATGAAATATCTTAAGATAATAAGTGAAAAGAAGTTTTCTGAGAAACTGCTGTGTGGTCTGTTAATTCAACTCACAGAGTTACAGCTTTCCCCTCAAGAAGCCTTTCGCTAAGGCTCTTCTTGTGAAATTTACAAAGTGATATTTGAAAGCCCATAGAGGGCTATGTTGAAAAACAAAATATCTTCCGTTAAAAAATGGAAAGAAGTTTTCTGAGAAACTGCCGTGTGTTCTATTGATACATCTCACACAGTTACAGCTTTGCTCTCAAGAAGACCTTCGCTAAGACTGTTCTTGAGTGATTTGCAAAGTGATATTTGGAAGCCCACAGAGGGCTATGTTGAAAAAGGAAATATCTTCCGTTATAAACTGGAAAGAAGCTTTCTGAGAAACTGCTGTGTGTTCTGTTAATATATCTCACCGAGTTACAGCTTTCCCCTCGAGAAGCCTTTCACTAAGACTGTTATTGTGGGATTTGCAAAGTGATATTTGGAAGTCTATAGGGGGCTATGGTAAAAAAATAAATATCTTCAGTTAAAAACTGGAAAGAAGCTTTCTGAGAAACTGCTTTGTGTTCTGTTAATTCATCTCACAGAGTTTCAGCTTACCTCTCAAGAAGCCTTTCGCTAAGACTGTTCTTGTGGAATTTGCAAAGTGATATTTGGAAACCCATAGAGGGCTATGGTGACAAAGGAAATATCTTTCGTTAAAAACTGAAAAGAAGCTTTCTGAGAAACTGCGATGTGTTCTGTTAATTCATCTCAAAGAGATACAACTTTCCCCTCAAGAAGCCTTCAGCTAAGGCTCCTCTTGTGTAATTTGCAAAATGATATTTGGAAGCCCACTAGAAGATCTGCTTTGTGTTCTGTTAGTTCATCTCACAGAGTTACAGCTTTCCCCTCAAGAAGCCGTTCAATAAGATTGTTTTTGAGAAATTTGCAAAGAGATAGTTGGAAGCCCATAGAGGGCTATGGTGAAAAAGGAAATATCCTAAGATAAAAACAGAAAAGAAGTTTTCTGAGAAACTGCTTTGTGTTCTGTTAATTCATCCCACAGAGTTACAGCTTTCCCCTCCAGAAGACTTATGGTAAGACTGTTCTTGTGTAATTTGGAAAGTGATATTTAGAAGCCCCTACAGGGCTATGGAGAAAAAGGAAATATCTTCCGTTAAAAACTGGAAAGAAGCTTTCTGAGAAACATCTTTGTGTTCTGTTAATTGATTTCACAGAGTTACAGCGTTCCCCTCAAGAAGCCTTTCGCTCAGACAGTTCTTGTGGAATTTACATAGTGATATTTGGAAGCCCATAGTGGGCTATGGCGAAAAAGGAAATGTCGTAAGAAAAAAACTGAAAAGAAGCTTTCTGATAAACTGATTTGTGTTCTGTTAATTCATCTCACAGAGTTACAGATTTTCCCTAAAGAAGCCTTTTGCTAAGACTGTTCCTGTGGAATTTGCAAAGTGATATTTTGAAACCCATAGAGGGCTATGGTGAAAAAGGAAATATCCTATGATAAAAACTGAAAAGAAGCTTTCTGAGAAACTGCTTTGTGTTCTGTTAATTCAACTCACAGAGTTACAGCATTCCCCTCAAGAAACCTTTCGCTAAGACTGTTCTTTTGGAATTTGCAAAGTGATATTTGGATGCCCATAGATGCCTTTGGTGAAAAAGGAAATATCTTCAGTTAAAAACTGAAAAGAAGCTTTCTGAGAAACTGCTTTGTGTTCTGTTAATTCATATCGAAGAGTTAGAGATTCCCCTCAAGAAGCCTTTCGCTAAGACTGTTCTTGTGGAATTTGCAATGTGATATTTGGAAGAACATAGGTGCTATTCTGAAAAAGGAAATATCCTAAGAAAAAAACTGAAAAGAAGCTTTCTGAGAAACTGCTTTTTGTTCTGTTAATTCATCTCAAAGAGTTAGAGCTTTCCCCTCAAGAAGCCTTTCGCTAAGACAGTTCTTGTGGAATTAGCAAAGTGATATTTGGAAGCCCATCCATGGTTATGGTGAAAGTGGACATATCCTAAGATAAAAACCGAAAAGAAGCTTTCTGAGAATCTGCTTTGTGTTCTGTTATTTCGTGTCACAGAGTTACAGCTTTCCCCTCAAGAAGCCGTTCACGAAGGCTGTTCTTGTGTAATTTGCAAAGAGATATTTGGAAGACCATAGAGGGCTATATTGAAAAGTAAATATCTTCCGTTTAAAACTGGAAAGAAGCATTCTGAGAAACTGCCATGTGTTCTGTTAATACATCACACCGAGTTACAGCTTTCCCCTCAAGAAATTTTTCGCTAGGACTGTTCTTGTGGAATTTGCAAAGTCATATTTGGAAGCCAGTAGTGGGCTATGGTGAAAAAGGAAATATCTTCAGTGGAAAACTGGAAAGAAGTTTTCTGAGAAACTGCTTTGTGTTCCGTTAATTCATCTCACAGAGTTACAGATTTTCCCACAAGAAGCTTTTCTCAAAGACTGTTCTTGTGGAATTTGCAAAGTGATATTTGGAAGCCCATTGAAGTCTACTGTGAAAAAGGAAATATCATCCGTTAAAAACTGGAAAGAAGACTTCTGAGAAACTGCTTTGTGTTCTGTTAATTCATCTCACAGAGATACAGCTTTCCCCTCAAGAAGTCTTTCGCTAAGACTGTTCTTGTGGAATTTGCAAAGTGATATTTGGAAGCCTATAGGGGGCTCTGGTGAAAAAGGAAATATCTTCCGTTAAAAACTGGAAAGAAGATTTCTGAGAAACTGCTTTGTGTTCTGTTAATTCATCTCACAGAGTTACAGATTTCCCCTCCAGAATCCTTTCGCTAAGACTGTTCTTGTGGAATTTGCAAAGTGATATTGGGAAACCCTAGAGGGCTATGGTTAAAAAGGAAATATCTTCAGTTAAAAACTGGAAAGAAGCTTTCTGAGAAACTACTTTCTGTTCTGTTAATTTATCTCACAGAGTTACAGCTTTCCCTGAAAGAAGCCTTTCGCTAAGACTGTTCTTGTGGAATTTGCAAACTGATATTTGGAAGACTCTAGAGGGCTAGGGTGAAAAAGAAAATATTTTCCGTTAAAAACTGGAAAGAAGATTTCTGAGAATCAGCTTTGTGTTCTGTTAATTCATCTAACAGAGTTACAGCTGTCCCGTAGAGAAGCCTTTCGCTAAGAGTTTTCTTGTGGAATTTGCAAAGTGATATTTGGAAGCCCTTAGAAGGCTATGGTGAAAAAGGAAATATCCTAAGATAAAAACAGAAAAGAAACTTTCTGAGAAACTGTTTTGTGTTCTGTTAATTCATCTCACAGAGTTACAGCTTTTACCTCAAGATGCCTTTCGCTAAGACTGTTCTTGGGCAATTTGCAAAGTGATATTTTGAAGCCCATAGAGAGCTATGTTGAACAATTAAAATCTTTCGTTACAAACTGGAAAGAAGCTTTCTGAGAAACTGCTTTTTGTTCTGTTAATTCATCTCACAGAGTTACAGCTTTCTCCTGAAGAAGCCGTTCACTAAGACTGTGCTTGTGGAATTTGCAAAGTGATATTTAAAAGCCCTTAGAGGACTATGGTGAAAAAGGAAATATCCTAAGATAAAAACAGAAAAGAAGCATTCTGAGAAACTGCTTTGTGTTCTGTTAATTCATCTCACGGAGTTACAGATTTCCTCTCCAGAATCCTTTCTCTAATACTGTTACTGTTTAGTTTGCTAAGTGATATTTGGAAGCCAGTAGAAGGCTATGGTGAAAAACGAAATATCTTCAGTTAGAAACTTGAAAGAAGCTTTCTGACAAACTACTTTGTGTTCTGTTAATTCATCTCACAGAGTTACAGCTTTCCCCTCAAGAAGCCGTTCACTTGGACTATTCTTGTGAAATTTTCAAAGTGATATTTTGAAACCCATAGAAGGCTACGGTGAAAAAGAAAATATCTTCCTTTAATAACTGGAAAGAAACTTTCTGAGAAACTGCCGTGTTTTCTGTTAATACATCTCACCGAGTTACAGCTTTCCTCTCAAGAAGCCTTTCTGTAAGGCTCTTCTTGTGGAATTTGCAAAGTGATATTTGGAAGCACATAGAGGCCTATGGTGAAAAAGGAAATATCTTCCGTTAAAAACTGGAAGAGAGATTTCTGAAAAACTGCTTTGTGTTTTGTTAATTCATGTCACAGAGTTACAGCTTTCCCCTCCATAATCCTTTCGCTAAGACTGTTGTTGTGGAATTTGCAAAGAGATATTTGGAAGCCCATAGAGGGCTATGGTGAAAAAGGAAATATAATAAGATAAAAACTGAAAAGAAGCTTTCTGAGAAACTGTTTTGTGTTCTGTTAATTCATCTCACAGAGTTACAGCTTTTCTTTCAAGAAGTATTTCGCTAAGAGTGTTCTTGTGGAATTTGCAAAGTGATATTTGGAAGCCCTTAGAGGGCTACGGTGAAAAAGGAAATATCTTCAATTAAAAAATGGAAAGATGCTTTCTGAGAAACTGCTTTGTGTTCTGTTAATTCATCTCACAGCGTCACAGGTTTTAACTCAAGAAGCCCTTTGCTAAGACTGTTCTTGGGTAATGAGCAAAGTGATATTTGGAAGCTCTTAGAGGGCTATACGAAAAAGGAAATATCTTCAGTTAAAAACTGGAAAGAAGTTTTCTGAGAAACTTCTTTTTGTTCTCTTAATGCATATCACAGAGTTACAGCTTTCCCCTCAAGAAGCCTTTCGCTAAGACTGTTCTTGTGGAATTTACAAAGTGATATTTGGAAGCCCTTAGAGAGCTATAGTGAAAAAGGAAATATCTTCCGTTAAAAACTGAAAAGAAGACTTCTGAGAAACTGCTTTGTGTTTTGTTAGTTCATCTCACAGAGTTACAGCTTTCCGCTCAAGAAGCCGTTCACTAAGACCCTTCTTGTGAAATTTCAAAGTGATATTTGAGAACCCATAGAGGGCTATGGCAAAAAAGGAAATATCTTCAGTTAAAAACTTGAAAGAAACCTTCTGAGCAACTGCTTTGTGTTCTGTTAATTCATCTCACAGAGTTTCAGCTTTCCCCTCAAGAAGCCTTCCGCTAAGACGCTTCTTGTGGAATTTCCAAAGTGATATTTGGAATCCTCTAGAGGGCTACGGTGAAAAAGGAAATATCATCCAATAAAAACTGGAAAGAAGCTTTCTGAGAAAATGCTATGTCTTCTGCTAATTCATCTCACAGAGTTTCAGCTTTAACCTCAAGAAGCCGTTCAGTAAGACTTTTCTTGTGGAATTTGCAAAGTGATATTTGGAAGCCCATAGAGGGCCATGGTGAAAAACGAAATATCTTAAGATAAAAACTGAAAAGAAGCTTTCTGAGAAACTCCTTTGGTTGTGTTAATTCAACTCACAGAGGTACAGCTTTCCCCTCAAGAAGCCTTTCGCTAAGACTCTTCTTGTGGAATTTCCAAAGTTATATTTGGAATCCTCTAGAGGGCTACGGTGAAAAAGGAAATATCATCCATTAAAAACTGGAAAGAAGCTTTCTGAGAAAATGCTATGTCTTCTGCTAATTCATCTCACAGAGTTTCAGCTTTAACCTCAAGAAGCCGTTCAGTAAGACTCTTCTTGTGGAATTTGCAAAGTGATATTTGGAAGCCCATAGAGGGCTATGGTGAAAAACGAAATACCTTAAGATAAAAACTGAAAAGAAGCTTTCTGAGAAACTCCTTTGCTTGTGTTAATTCAACTCACAGAGGTACAGCTTTCTCCTCAAGTACTCTTTCGCTAAGGTTGTTGTTGTGGAATTTGCAAAGTGATATTTGGAAGCACATAGAGGGCTATGGTGAAAAAGGAAATATCTTCAGTTAAAATCTGTAAAGAAGCTTTCTGAGAAACTGCTTTGTGTTCTGTTAATTCATCTCAAAGAGTTACAGCTTTCCCCTCAAGAAGCCTTCCGCTAAGACTTTTCAAGTGGAATTTGCAAAGTGATATTTGGAAGCCCATAAAGGGCTATGGTGAAAAAGGAAATCGCCTCCCTTAAAAACTGGAAAGAAGCTTTCTGAGAAACTGCCTTGAGTTCTTTTAGTTCATCTCACAGAGTTTCAGCTTTCCCCTGAAGAATCCATTCACTAAGACTATTCTTGTGAAATTTGCAAAATGATATTTGGAAACCCATAGACGACTAAGGTGATAAAGGAAATATCTTCCATTAAAAACTGGAAAGAAGCTTTCTGAGATACTGCCGTGTGTTCTGTTAATACATCTCACAGAGTTACAGCTTCCAATCCAGAAGCCTTTCGCTAAGAGTGTTCTTGTGGAATTTGCAAAGTGATAATTCGAAGCCTATAGAGGACTATGGTGAAAATGAGATATCCTAAGATAAAAACTGAAAAGAAACTTTCTGAGAAACTGCTTTGTGTTCTGTTAATTCATCTCCCAGAGTTACAGCTTTCCCTTGCAGAAGCCTTTCGCTAAGACTGCTCTTGTGAAATTTGCAAAGTGATATTTGGAGGCCCATAGAGGGCTATGGTGAAAAAGGAAATATCTTCAGTTAAAAACTGTAAAGAAGCTTCTGAGAAACTGCCGTGTGTTCTGTTAATATATCTGACCGAGTTACAGATTTCTCCACAAGAAGCCTTTCGCTAAGACTTCTTGTCCAAGTTGCAAAGTGATATTTGGAAGTCCATAGAGGGCTAAGGTGAAAAAGGAAACATCTTCTGTTATAAACTGGAAAGATGATTTCTGAGAAACTGCTTTGTGTTCGGTTAATTCATCTCAGAGAGTTACTGCTTTCGCCTCCAGAAACCTTATGCTAAGACTGTTGTTTTGGAATTTGCAAAGTGATATTTGGAAGCCCATACAGGGCTATGGTGAAAAAGGAAATATCCTAAGATAAAAACTGAAAAGAAGCTTTCATAGAAACTGCTTTGTGTTCTGTTAATTCATCTCACAGAATTACAGCTTTCCCCTCCAGAAGCCTTTCGCTAAGACTGTTCTTGTGGAATTTGCAAAGTGAGATTTGGAAGCTCATAGAGGGCTATGATGGAAAAGGAAATATCCTAAGATAAAAACTGAAAAGAAGCTTTCTGAGAAACTGCTTTGTGTTCTGTTAATTCATCACACAGAGTTACAGCTTTCCCCTCAAGAAGCCATTAACTAAGATTGTTCTTGTGGAATTTGCAAAGTGATATTAGAAGCCCCTAGAGGGCAATGGTGAAAAAGGAAATAGCCTAAGATAAAAACTGAAAAGAAGCTTTCTGAAAAACTGCTTTGTGTTCTGTCAATTCAACTCACAGAGTTACAGCTTTCCCCTCAAGAATCCTTTCGCTAAGGCTGTTGTTGTGGAATTTGCAAAGTGATATTTGGAAGTCCATACAGGGCTATGGTTAAAAAGGAAATATCTTCCGTTAAAAACTGGAAGGAAGCTTTCTGAGAAACTGC
This sequence comes from Chlorocebus sabaeus, assembly GCF_047675955.1. Taxonomy (NCBI): domain Eukaryota; kingdom Metazoa; phylum Chordata; class Mammalia; order Primates; family Cercopithecidae; genus Chlorocebus; species Chlorocebus sabaeus. Next base: position 373,856 of record NW_027327553.1, read on the forward strand.
TTTGTGTTCTGTTAATTCATCTCACAGAGTTGCAGCATTCCCCTCTAGAAGCCTTTCACTATGACTGTTCTTTTGGGATGTGCAAACTGATATTTGGAAGCCCATTGAGGGCTAGGGTGAAAAAGGAAATATCTTCCGTTAAAAACTGGAAAGAAGTTTTCTGAGAAACTGCTTTGTGTTCTTTTAATTTATCTCACAGAGTTACAGGTTTCGCCTCAAGTAGTCTTTTGCTAAGAGGGTTCTTGTGGCATTTTCAAAGTGATATTTGGAAGCCCATAGAGGGCTACGGTGAAAAAAGAAATATCTTCCGTTAAAAACTGAAAAGAATCTTTCTGAGAAACTGCTTTGTGTTCTGTTAATTCATCTCAGAGAGTTGCAGCTTTCCCCTCAAGAAGCCTTTCGCTAAGACTGTTTTCGTAAAATTTGCAAAGTGATATTTGGAAGACCATAGAGGGCTAAGGTGAAAAAGGGAACATCTTCTGTTAAAAACTGGAAAGAAGGTTTCTGAGAAACTGCTTTGTGTTCTGTTAATTCATCTCAGAGAGTTACAGCTTTCCCCTCCAGAACCCTTTCACTAAGACTGTTGTTTTGGAATTTGCAAAGTGATATTTCGAAGCCCATTCAGGGCTATGGTGAAAAAGGAAATATCGTAAGATAAAAACTGAAAAGAAGCTTTCATAGAAACTGCTCTGTGTTCTGTTAATTCATCTCACAGAGTTACAGCTTTCCCTTCCAGAAGCCTTTCGCTAAGACTGTTCCTGTAGAATTTGCAAAGTGATATTTGAAAGCTCATAGAGGGGTATGATGAAAAAGGAAATATCTTCAGTTAAAAACTGAAAAGAAGCTTTCTGAGAAACTGCCGTGTGTTCTGTTAATTATACATCTGACAGAGTAACAGCTTTACCCAGGAGAAGCCTTCGCTAAGAATGTTCTTGTGGGATATTTAAAGTCATATTTGGAAGCCCATAGAGGGCTAGGGTGAAAAAGGAAATATCTTCGGTTAAAAACTGGAAAGAAGCTTTCTGAGAAACTGCTTTGTGTTCTATTAATTCATCTCAGAGACTTACAGCTTCCCCTCAAGAAGCTTTTCATTAAGACTTTTCTTGTGGAATTTGCAAAGTGATATTTGGAAGCCCATAGAGGGCTATGGTGAAAAAAGAAATATTCTAAGTTAAAAACTGAAAAGAAGCTTTCGGAGAATCTGCTTTGTGTCCTGTTAAGCAACTCACAGAGTTACACCTTTCCCCTCAAGAAGCCTTTCGCTGAGACTGTTCTTGTGAAATTTGAAAAGTGATGTTGGGAAGCCCATAGTGGGCTATAGTGAAAAAGCAAATATCTTTTGTAAAAAACTGGAAAGAAGCATTCTGAGAAATTTCCGTGTGTTCTGTTAATACATCTGAACGAGTTACACCTTTCCCCTCAAGAAGCCTTTCGCTAAGACTGTTCTTGTGAAATTTGCAAAGTGATATTCGGAAGCCCATAGAGGGCTATGGTGAAAAAGGAAATATCTTCAGTTAAAATCGGGAAAGAAGCTTTCTGAGAAATTGTTTGTGTTCTGTTAATTCATCTCACAGAGTTACAGCTTTCGCCTCAAAAAGTCTTTCGCTAAGACTGTTCTTGTGGAATTTGCAAAGTGATATTTGGAAGCCCATAGAGGGCTATGCTGAAAAAGGAAATATCTTCCGTTAAAAACTGGAAAGAAGATTTCTGACAAACTGCTTTGTGTTCTGATAATTCATCTCACAGAGTTACAGCTTTCCGTCAAGAAGCCTTTCGCTAAGACTCTTCTTGTGCAATTTGCAAAGTGATAATTGGAAGCCCATAGAAGTCTACGGTGAAAAAAGAAATATCTTCAGTTAAAAACTGGAAAGAAGCTTTCTGAGAAACTGCTTTGTATTCTGTTAATTCATCTCACAGAGTTACAGCTTTCCCTCAAGAACCCTTTCGCTAAATCTGTTCTTGTGGAATTCGCAAAGTGATATTTGGAAGACCCTAGACGGCTATGGTGAAAAAGGAAATATCTTCCGTTAAAAACAGAAAAGAAGATTACTGAGAAACTGCATTGTGTTCTGTTGGTTCATCTCACAGAGTTTCAGCTTTCCGCTCAAGAGGCCGTTCACTAAGACTGTTCTTGTGAAATTTCAAAAGTGATATTTGGAAGAACATAGAGGGCTATGGTGAAAAAGGAAATAACCTAAGTTAAAAACTGGAAAGAAGCTTTCTGAGATACTGCCTTGTGTTCTGTTAATGCATCTCACCGAGTTACAGCTTTTCCCACAAGAAGACTTTCGCTAAGTCTGTTCTTGTGGGATTTGCAAAGTGATATTTGGAAGCCCATAGAGGGCTGTGGTGAAAAAGGAAATATCTTCAGGTAAAAACTGGAAAGAAGCTTTCTGAGAAACTGCTTTGTGTTCTGTTAATTCATCTCACAGAGTTACAGCTTTCCGTCAAGAAGCCCTTCGCTAAGACTCTTCTTGTGCAATTTGCAAAGTGATATTTGGAAGTCCATAGAAGGCTATGGTGAAAAAAGAAATATCTTCAGTTAAAAACTGGAAAGAAGCTTTCTGAGAAACTGCTTTGTATTCTGTTAATTCATCTCACAGAGTTACAGCTTTCACCTCCAGAAGCCATTCACTAAGACTGTTCTTGTGGAATTTGCAAATTGATATTTGGAAGCCCATAAAAAGCTATCTTGAAAAAGGAAATATTCTAAGATAAAAACTGAAAAGAAGGTTTCTGAGAAACTGCTTTGTGTTCTGCTAATTCATCTCACAGAGTTACAGCTTTTCCCTCTAGAAGCGAATCGCTAAGACTGTTCTTGTGGAATTTGCAAGGTGATATTTGGAAGCCCGTAGAGGGCTATGCTGGAAAAGGAAATATCCTCAGTTGAAAACTGGAAAGAAGCTTTCCGTGACACTTCTTTGTGTTCTGTTAATTCATCTCACCGAGTTACACCTGTAACATCAAGAAGACTTTCGTTAAGTCTGTTCTTGTGTAATTTGCAAGGTGATATTTAGAAGCCCATAGAAGGCTATGGTGAAAAAGGAAATATCTTCCGTTAAAAACTGGAAAGAAGATTTCTGAGAATCTGCTTTGTGTTCTGTTAATTCATCTCACAGAGTTACAGCTTTCCCTCAAGAAACCTTTCGCTTAGACTGTTCTTTGGAATTTGCAAAATGATATTTGGAAGCCCATAGAGCGCTATGGTGAAAAAGGCTGGGCGCGGTGGCTCACGCCTGTAATCCCAGCACTTTGGGAGGCCGAGGCGGGTGGATCACAAGGTGAGGAGATCGAGACCATGGTGAAACCCCGTCTCTACTAAAACATAGAAAAAAATTAGCCGGGGGCAGTGGCGGGCGCCTGTAGTCCCAGCTACTCGGGAGGCTGAGGTAGGAGAATGGCGTGAACCCGGGAGGCGGAGCTTGCAGTGAGCCGAGATTGCGCCACTGCACTCCAGCCTGGGCGACAGAGCGATACTCCGTCTCAAAAAAAAAAAAAAATTAAAAAAAAAAAAAAAAGAAAAAGGAAATATCTTCCGTTAAAAACCGAAAACAATCTTTCTCAAAAACTGCTTTGTGTTCTGTTAGTTAATCTCACAGAGTTTCAGCTTTCCCTCAAGAAGCCGTTCACTAAGACTATTCTTGTGAAATTTGCATATTAATGTTTTCAACCCCATAGATGGCTATGGTGAAAAAGGAAATATCTTCCGTTAAAAACTTGAAAGAAGCTTTCTGAGACACTGCCGGGTGTTCTGTTAACATATCTCAAAGAGATACAGCTTTCCTCTACAGAAGACTTTCGATAACACTGTTCTTGCGGAATTTACAAAATGATATTTGGAAGCCCATAGAGGGCTATGGTGAAAATGGAAATATCCTAAGATAAAAACCGAAGAGAAGCTTTCTGAGAAACTGCTTTGTGTTCTGTTAATTCATCTCACAGAGTTACAGCTTTCCCCTCAAGAAGCCGTTCAATAAGACTGTTCTTGTTGAATTTGAAAAATGAAATTTGGAATCCCATAGAGGGCTATGGTGGAAAAGGAAATATCTTCAGTTAAAAATCGTAAAGGAGCTTTCTGAGAAACTGTTTTGTGTTCTCTTAGTTCATCTCACAGAGTTATAGCTTTCCCCTGCAGAAGCCTTTCGCTAAGACTGCTCTTGTGGAATTTGCAAAGTGATATTTGGAATCCAGTAGGGGGCTATGGTGATAAAAAAAAATCTTCCGTTAAAAACTGGAAAGAAGCTTTCTGAGAAAATGTCGTGTGTTCTGTTAATACACCTCACCGAGATACACCTTTCCCTTAATGAAGCCTTTCGCTAAGACTGTTCTTTTGGGATTTCAAAGTGATATTTGGAAGCTTATAGAGGGCTACGGTGAAAAAGGAAATTACTTCAGTTAAAAACTGAAAAGAAGCTTTCTGAAAACCTGCTTTGTGTTCTGTTAATTCATCTAACAGAGTTACAGCTTTCCCCTCCAGAAGACTTTGGCTAAGACTGTTCTTGTGGAATTTGCAAGGTGATATTTGGAAGCCCATAGAGGGCTATGGTGAAAAAGGAAATATCTTCCGTTAAAAACTGGAAAGAAGTCTTCTGAGAAAGTGATTTGTGTTCTGTTAATTCATCTCACAAAGTTACAGCTTTCCCCTCAAGAAGCCTTTCGCTAAGGCTGTTGTTGTGGAATTTGCAGAGTGATATTTCGATGCCCATAGAGGGCTATGTTGAAAATGGAAATATCCTAAGATAAAATCGAAAAGAATCTTTCTGCAAAACTGCTTGGTGTTCTGTTAGTTCATGTTACAGAGTTTCAGTTTTGCCCTCAAGGTGCCCCACTAAGACTATTCTTGTGAAATTTGCAAATTGATATTTGCAAACCCATAGAGGGCTACAGTGAAAAGGGAAATATCTTCCGGTAAAAACGGGAAAGAAGCTTTCAGAAGAACTGTCGTGTGTTCTGTTAATACATCCATCGAGTTACAGCTTTCCCCTCAACAAGCCGTTCACTAAGGCTGTTCTAGGGGAACTTGCAAAGTGATATTTGGAAGCCCATAGAGGGCTATGGTGAAAAAGGAAATATCTTCAGTTAAAAACTGAAAAGAAGCTTTCTGAGAAACTGCCGTGTGTTGGTGTAATACATCTCACCGAGTTACACCTTTCCCCTCAAGAAGCCTTTCACTAAGACTGTTCTTGTGGAATTTGCAATGTGATATTTGGAAGCCCATAGAGGCCTATGGTGAAAAAGGAAACATCCTAAGATAAAAATTGAAAAGAAGCTTTCTGAGAAACGGCTTTAGGTTCTCGTAATTCATCTCACAGAGTTAGAGCTTTCCTCTCAAGAATTCGTTCACTAAGACAGCTCTTGTGAAATTTGCAAAGTGATATTTGGAAACCCATAGGAGGCTACGGTGAAAAAGACAAAGTCTTCCGTTAAAAACTGGAAAGAAGGTTTCTGAGAAACTGCCATGTGTTCTGTTAATACACCTCACGGAGTTACAGCTTTCCCCTCAAGAAGCCTTTCGCTAAGACTGCTCTTGTGGGATTTGCAAAGTGATATTTGGAAGCCCATAGAGGGCTATGGGGAAAAAGGAAATATCTTCAGTTAAACTGTGGATAGAAACATTCTGAGAAACTGCTTTCTGTTCTGTTAATTCATCTCACAGAATTACAGCCTTCCCCTCAAGAAGCCTTTCGCTAAGAGTGTTCTTGTGGGATTTGCAAAGTGGTATTTGGAAGACCCTATAGGGCTATGCTGAAAAAGGAAATTTCTTTAGTTAAAAACTGGAAAGAAGCTTTCTAAGAAGCTGCTTTGTGTTCTGTTAATTCATCTCACAGAATTACAGCTTTCTCCTCAAGAAGCCTTTCGCTAAGACTGTTCTTGTGGAATTTGCAAAGTGATATTTGGAGGCCCATAGAGGGCTGTGGTGAAAACGGAAATATCTTCCGTTAAAAACTGAAAAGAAGATTTCTGAGAAACTGCTTTGTGTTCTGTTAATTCACCTCACTGAGTTACAACTTTTCCCTCCAGAAGCCCTCCACAAAGACTCTTCTTGTGGAATTTGCAAAGTGAGATTTGGAGGCCCTTAAAGGGCTACGGTGAAAAAGGAAATTACCTAAGATAAAAACTGAAAGGAAGCTTTCTGAGAAACTGCCTTGTGTTCTGTTAATTCATTTCACAGATTTACAGCTTTCCCCTGAAGAAGCCTTTCGCTAAGACTGTTCTTTTGCGATTTGCAAAGTGATATTTGGAATCCCATAGAGTGCTATGGTGAAAAAGGAAATTTCTTCAGTTAAAAATTGGAAAGAACGTTTCTGAGAAACTATGTTGTGTTCTGTTAATTCGTCTCACAGAGTTACAGCATTCAGCTCCAGAATCCTTTCCCTAAGACTATTCTTGTGGAATTTGCAAAGTGATATTGGGAAACCCTAGAGGGCTATGGTTAAAAAGGAAATATCTTCAGTTAAAAACTGGAAAGAAGCTTTCTGAGAAACTACTTTCTGTTCTGTTAATTTATCTCACAGAGTTACAGCTTTCCCCTCCAGAAGACTTATGGTAAGACTGTTCTTGTGTAATTTGGAAAGTGATATTTAGAAGCCCCTACAGGGCTATGGAGAAAAAGGAAATATCTTCCGTTAAAAACTGGAAAGAAGCTTTCTGAGAAACATCTTTGTGTTCTGATAATTGATTTCACAGAGTTACAGCGTTCCCCTCAAGAAGCCTTTCGCTCAGACAGTTCTTGTGGAATTTACGTAGTGATATTTGGAAGCCCATAGTGGGCTATGGCGAAAAAGGAAATGTCGTAAGAAAAAAACTGAAAAGAAGCTTTCTGATAAACTGATTTGTGTTCTGTTAATTCATCTCACAGAGTTACAGATTTTCCCTAAAGAAGCCTTTTGCTAAGACTGTTCCTGTGGAATTTGCAAAGTGATATTTTGAAACCCATAGAGGGCTATGGTGAAAAAGGAAATATCCTATGATAAAAACTGAAAAGAAGCTTTCTGAGAAACTGCTTTGTGTTCTGTTAATTCAACTCACAGAGTTACAGCATTCCCCTCAATAAACCTTTCGCTAAGACTGTTCTTTTGGAATTTGCAAAGTGATATTTGGATGCCCATAGAGGCCTTTGGTGAAAAAGGAAATATCTTCAGTTAAAAACTGAAAAGAAGCTTTCTGAGAAACTGCTTTGTGTTCTGTTAATTAATATCGAAGAGTTAGAGTTTCCCCTCAAGAAGCCTTTCGCTAAGACTGTTCTTGTGGAATTTGCAATGTGATATTTGGAAGAACATAGGTGCTATTCTGAAAAAGGAAATATCCTAAGAAAAAAACTGAAAAGAAGCTTTCTGAGAAACTGCTTTTTGTTCTGTTAATTCATCTCAAAGAGTTAGAGCTTTCCCCTCAAGAAGCCTTTCGCTAAGACTGTTCTTGTGGAATTAGCAAAGTGATATTTGGAAGCCCATCCATGGTTATGGTGAAAGTGGGCATATCCTAAGATAAAAACCGAAAAGAAGCTTTCTGAGAATCTGCTTTGTGTTCTGTTATTTCGTGTCACAGAGTTACAGCTTTCCCCTCAAGAAGCCGTTCACGAAGGCTGTTCTTGTGTAATTTGCAAAGAGATATTTGGAAGACCATAGAGGGCTATATTGAAAAGTAAATATCTTCCGTTTAAAACTGGAAAGAAGCATTCTGAGAAACTGCCATGTGTTCTGTTAATACATCACACCGAGTTACAGCTTTCCCCTCAAGAAATTTTTCGCTAGGACTGTTCTTGTGGAATTTGCAAAGTCATATTTGGAAGCCAGTAGTGGGCTATGGTGAAAAAGGAAATATCTTCAGTGGAAAACTGGAAAGAAGTTTTCTGAGAAACTGCTTTGTGTTCCGTTAATTCATCTCACAGAGTTACAGATTTTCCCACAAGAAGCTTTTCTCAAAGACTGTTCTTGTGGAATTTGCAAAGTGATATTTGGAAGCCCATTGAAGTCTACTGTGAAAAAGGAAATATCATCCGTTAAAAACTGGAAAGAAGACTTCTGAGAAACTGCTTTGTGTTCTGTTAATTCATCTCACAGAGATACAGCTTTCCCCTCAAGAAGTCTTTCGCTAAGACTGTTCTTGTGGAATTTGCAAAGTGATATTTGGAAGCCTATAGGGGGCTCTGGTGAAAAAGGAAATATCTTCCGTTAAAAACTGGAAAGAAGATTTCTGAGAAACTGCTTTGTGTTCTGTTAATTCATCTCACAGAGTTACAGATTTCCCCTCCAGAATCCTTTCGCTAAGACTGTTCTTGTGGAATTTGCAAAGTGATATTGGGAAACCCTAGAGGGCTATGGTTAAAAAGGAAATATCTTCAGTTAAAAACTGGAAAGAAGCTTTCTGAGAAACTACTTTCTGTTCTGTTAATTTATCTCACAGAGTTACAGCTTTCCCCTCCAAAAGCCCTTCGTTAAGACAGTTCTTGTGGAATTTGAAAAGTGATATTTGGAAGCCCATAGAGGGCTATGGTGAAAAAGTAAATATCTTTCGCTAAAAACCGAAAAGAAGCTCTCTGAGAAACTGCTTTGTGTTCTGTTAGTTCATCTCACAGAGTTTCAGCTTTCTCCACAAGAAGCCGTTCACTAAGACTGTTCTTGTGAAATTTGCAAAGTGATATTTGGAAACCCTTAGAGGGCTATCGTGAAAAAGGAAAGGTCTTCCGTTAAAAACTGGAAAGAAGCTTTCTGAGAAACTGCTTTCTGTTCTGTTAATTCATCTCACAGAATTACAGCTTCCCCCTCAAGAAGCCTTTCGCTTTGTGTTCTCTTAATTCATCTCACAGAGCTAAAACCTTCCCCTCCAGAAGCCCTCCGCAAAGACTGTTCTTCTGGAAATTGCAAAGTGATATTTGGAAGCCCATAGAGGGCTATGGTGAAAAAGCAAATTACCTAAGATAAAAACTGTAAAGAAGATTTCTCGGAAACTGCTTTGTGTTCTGTTAATTCATCTCACAGAGTTACAGCTTTCTTCTCAAAAATCCCTTCCGTTAAAAACTGGAAAGAAGCTTTCTGAGAAACTACTTTGTGTTCTGTTTATTCATCTCACAGAATCACAACTTTTCCCTCAAGAAGCCTTACGCTAAGGCAGTTGTTGTGGAATTTGCAAAGTGATATTTGGAAGCCCATGCAGGGTTATGGTGAAAAAGGAAATATCTTCAGTTAAAAACTGGAGAGAAGCTTTCTGAGAAACTGATTTGTGTTCTGTAAATTCATCTCAAAGAGTTCCAGCTTTCCCCTCAAGAAGCCTTTCGCTAAGACTGTTCTTGTGGAATTTGCAAAGTGATATTTGGAAGCCCATAGATGGCTAAGGTGAAAATGGAAATATCCTAAGATGAAAACCGAAGAGAAGCTTTCTGATAAGTTCTTAGTGTTCTGTTAGTTCATCTCACAGAGTTACAGCTTTCCCTTCAAGAAGTCGTTCACTAAGACTGTTCTTGTGAAATTTGAAAAGTGAACTTTGGATGCCGTTAGAGGGCTATGGTGTAAAAGGAAATATCTTCCGTTAAAATCTGGAAAGAAGCTTTCTGAGAAACTGCCGTGTGTTCTGTTAATACATCTCACCAAGTTACAGCTTTCCCCAAAAGAAGTCTTTGGCTTACACTGTTCCTATGGGATTTGCAAAGTGATATTTGGAAGCCCATAGAGGGCTATGGTTAAAAAGAAAATATCTTAAGTGAAAAACTGGAAAGAAGCTCTCTGAGAAACTGCTTTGTGTTCTGTTAATTCATCTCACAGGGTTACAGCTTTTCCCTCAAGAAGCCTTTCACTAAGTCTGTTATTGTGAAATTTGCAAAGTGACATTTGTAAGCCCATAGAGGGCTATGCTGAAAAACGGAATATCTTCAGTTAAAATCAGGAAGGAAGCTTTCTGAGAAACTGCTTTGTGTTCTGTTAATTCATGTCACAGAATTACAGCTTTCCCCTCAAGAAGCCTTTCGCTAAGACTGTTCTTGTGAAATTTGCAAAGTGATATTTGGAAGCCTATAGAGGGCTACGGTGAGAAAGGAAATATCCTAAGATAAAAACTGAAAAGAAGCTTTCTCAGAAACTGCTTAGTGTTCTGTTAATTCATCTTACAGAGTAACAGCTTTACGCTCAAGAAGCCTTTAGCTAAGAATGCTCTTGTGGATTTTGCAAAGTGAAATTTGAAGCCCATAGAGGGGTACGGTGAAAAAGCAATATCTTCCGTTAATCCGAAAAGAAGCTTTCTGAGAAACTGATTTGTGTTCTGTTAATTCATCTCACAGAGTTACAGCTTTCCCCTCAAGAAGTCGTTCACTAAGACTATTCTTGTGGAATTTGCAAAGTGATATTTGGAAGCCCATAGAGGGCTATGGTGAAAAAGGAAATATCTTCCGTTAAAAACTGGAAAGAAGATTTCTGAGAAACTGCTTTGTGTCCTGTTAAGTCGTCTCACAGAGTTACAGCTTTCCCCTCCAGAAGCCCTTCGCTAAGACTGTTCTTGTTTAATTTGCAAAGTGATATTTGGAAGCCCATAGACGGCTATGGTGAAAAAGGAAATTGCCTAAGATAAAAACTGAAAAGAACCTTTCTGAGAAACTGCTTAGTATTCTGTTAATTCATCTCACAGAGTTACAGCTTTTTCCTCAAGAAGCCTTTCGCTAAGACTCTTCTTGTGAAATTTGCAAAGTGATATTTAGAAGAACATAGGGGGCTATGGGGAAAAATGAAATATCTTCAGTTAAAAACCGGAAAGAAACTTTCTGTGAAACTGCTTTGTGTTCTGCTAATTCATCTCACAGAGTTACAGCTTTACCCTGAAGAAGCCTTTCACTAAGACTTTTCTTTTTGAATTTGCAAAGTGAAATTTGGAAGCCCATAGTGGGCAATGGTGAAAAACGCCATATCTTCCATTAAAAACCGTAAAGAAGCTTTCTGAGAAAGTGCTTTGTGTTCTGTTAGTTCATCTCACAGTGTTACAGCTATCCCCTCAAGAAGCCGTTCACTAAGACTATTCTTGTGAAATTTGCAAAGTGATATTTGCAAACCAATGTTGGGCTACGGAGAAAAGGAAATATCTTCAGTTAAAAACTGGAAAGAAGCTCTCTGAGATACTGCCGTGTGATCTGTTAATACATCTCACCAAATACAGCTTTCCCCTCAAGAAGCCTTTCGCTAAGACTGTTCTAGTGGAATTTTCAAATTGATATTTGGAAGCCCCTAGAGGGCTATGGTGAAAAAGGAAATATCTTCCATTAAAAAGTGGAAAGAAGCTTTCTGAGAAACTGCTGTGTGTTTTGTTAATACACCTCACCGAGTTTCAGCTCTCCCCTCAAGAAGCCTTTCGCTAAGACTGTTCTTGTGGGATTTGCAGAGAGATATTTGGAAACCCATACAGGGCTATGGTGAATAAGGAAATATCTTCAGTTAAAAACTGGAAAGAAGGTTTCTGAGATACTGCTTTGTGTTCTGTTAATTCATCTCACAGAGTTACAGCTTTCCCCTCCATAAGCCGTTCCCTAAGGCTGTTCTTGTGGAATTTTCAAAGTGATATTTGGAAGCCCATAGAGCGCTATGGTGAAAGAGGAAATATCTTCCGTTAAAAACTGGAAAGGAGCTTTCTGAGAAACTGCCGTGTGTTCGTGTAATACATCTCACCGAGTTACAGCTTTCTCCTCAAGAAGCCTTTCACTGGGACTGTTCTTGTGGGATTTGCAAAGAGATATTTGGAAGCCCATAGAGGGCTACGGTGAAAAAGGAAATATCTTCCGTTAAAAACTTGAAAGAAGCTTTCTGAGAAACTGATTTGTGTTCTGTTATTTCATCTCACATGGTTACAGCTTTCCCTTCCAGAAGCCTTTCGCTAAGACTGTTCCTGTGGGATTTGCAAAGTGATATTTGGAAGCCGGTAGAGGGTTATGGTGAAAAAGGAAATATCTTCAGTTAAAACCTGGAAAGAGGCTTTCTGAGAAACTGCTTTGTGTTCTGTTAATTCATCTCTGAGAGTTACAGCTCCCTCCTAAAGAAGCCCTTCGCTAGGACTGTTCTTGTGGAATTTGCAAAGTGATATTTTGAAGCCCCTAGGGGGCTATGGTGTAAAAGGAAATATCTTCCGTTAAAAACTGGAAAGAAGATTTCTTAGAAACTGCTCTGTGTTCTGTTAATTCATCTCACAGAGATAGAGCTTTCTCCTCCACAAGCCTTCCGCTAAGACTGTTCTTGTGGAATTTGCAAAGTGATATTTGTAAGCCCGTAGAGGGCTATGGTGAAAATGGAAATATCCTAAGATAAAAACCCAAAAGAAGCTTTCTGAGAAACTGCTTTGTGTTCTGTTAGTTCATCTCACTGAGTTACAGCTTTACCCTCAAGAATCTGTTCAGTAAGGCTGTTCTTGTGAAATTTGCAATGTGACATTTGGAAGCCCATAGAGGGCTATGGTGAAAAACAAAATATCTTCCGTTAAAAACTGGAAAGAAGCATTCTGAGAAATTACCGTGTGTTGTGTTAATACATCTCACTGACTTACAGCTTTCCCCTCAACAAGCTTTTCGCTAAGACTGTTCTTGTGAAATTTGCAAAGTGATATTTGGAAGCCCATAGAGGGCTACGGTGAAAAAGTAAATATCTACCGTTAAAAACTTGAAAGATGCTTTCAGAGAAACTGCCGTGTGTTCGTGTAAGACATATCACCGCGTTACAGCTTTGCGCTCAAGAAACCTTTCGCTAAGACTGTTCTTGTGGGATTTGCAAAGTGATATTTGGAAGCCCATAGAGGGCTATGGTGAAAATGGAAATAGCCTAAGATAAAAACTGAAAAGAAGCTTTCTGTGAAAATGCTGTGTGTTTTGTTAGATCACCTCACAGAATTACAGCCTTCCCCTCAATAATCCGTTCACTAAGACTGTTCTTGTGAAATTTGCAAAGTGATATTTGGAAGCCCATAGAGGGCTAAGGTAAAAAAGGAAATATCTTGTGTTAAAAACTGGAAAGAAGATTTCTGAGAAACTGCTTTGTGTCCTGTAAATTCATCTCACAGTGTTAGAGCTTTCCCCTCAAGAAGCCTTTCGCTAAGACTGTTCTTGTGGAATTTGCAAAGTGAAATTGGAAGCCCCTAGAGGGCTATGATGAAAAAGGAAATATCCTAAGATAAACACTGAAAAGAAGCTTTCTGAAAAACTGCTTTGTGTTCTGTTAATTCATCTCACAGAGTTTAGCCTTCCCCTGAGGAAGCCGTTCACTAAGACTTTTCTTGAGGAATTTGCAAAGTGATATTTGGAAGCTCCTGGAGGGCTTTGGTGAAAAAGGAAATAGCCTCAGAAAAAAACTGAAAAGATGTTTTCTGAGAAACTGATTTGTGTTCTGTTAATTCAACTCACAGAATTACAGCTTTCCCCTTAAGAAGCCTTTCGCTAAAGTTGTTGTTGTGGAATTTGCAAAGTGATATTTGGAATCCCTAGAGGGCTATGGTGAAAAAGGAAATATCTTCAGTTAAAATCTGAAAGTAAGCTTTCTGAGATACTGCTTTGTGTTCTGTTAATTCATCTCAAAGAGTTAAATCTTTTCCCTCAATAACCCTTTCGCTTAGACTGTTCTTATGGAATTTGCAAAGTGATATTTGGAAGCCCTTAGAGGGCTATGGTGAAAAAGGAAATATTTTCCGTTAAAAACTGGAAAGAAGCTTTCTGTGAAACTGCTTTGTGTTCTGTTAATTCATCTCACAGAGTTACAGTTTTCCCTTCAAGAAGCCTTTCGCTACGGCTGTTCTTGTGAAATTTGGAAAGTGTTATTTGGAAGACCATAGAGGGCTATGGTGAAAAAGGAAATATCTTCAGTTAAAAACTGTAAAGAAGCTTTCGGACAAACTGCTTTGTGTTCTCTTAATTCACCTCAGAGAGTTACTGCTTTCCCCTCAGGAAGCCTTTCGCTAAGACTGTTCTTGTGGAATATGGAAACTGATATTTGGATGCCCTTAGAGGGCTATGGTGAAAAAAAAAATATCTTCCGTTAAAAACTGGAAAGAAGCTTTCTGAGAAACTGCTTTGTGTTCTCTTAATTTATCTCACAGAGTTACAGCATTCCCCTCAAGAAGCCTTTAGCTAAGACTGTTCTTGTGGAATTTGGAAAGTGGTATTTGAAAGCCCATAGAGGGCTATGGTGAAAAAGGGAATATGTTCTGTTAAAAACTGTAAAGAAGCTTTCTGAGAAACTGCTTCGTGTTCTGTTAATTTATCTCACAGAGTTACAGCTTTCCCTTCAAGAAGGTTTTTGCTAAGGCTCTTCTTGTGGAATTTGGAAAGTGATATTTGGAAGCCCAATGAGGGCTAATGTGAAAAAGTGAATATCTTCCCTTAAAAACTGGAAAGAAGCTTTCTGAGAAACTGCTTTGTGTTCTGGTGATTCTTCTCACAGAATTACAGCTTTCCCCTCAAGAAGCCTTTTGTTAAGACTGCTCTTCTGGAATTTGCAAAGTGATATTTGGAAGCCCTTAGTGGTCTATGGTGAAAAAGGAAATATCCAAAGATAAAAACTGAAAAGAAGCATTCTGAGAAACTGCTTTGTGTTCTGTTGATTCATCTCACAGAGTTACAGCTTCCCCCTCAAGAATCTTTCTCTAAGACTGTTCTTGTGGAATTTGCAAAGTGATATTTGGAATCTCTTAGAGGGCTATGGAGAAAAAGGAAATTTCCTAAGATAAAAACTGAAAAGAAGCTTTCTGACAAGCTGTTCAGTGTTCTGTTAATTCATTTCAAAGTGCTACAGCTCTCCCCTCAAGAAGACATTCGCTAAGACTGTTGTTGTGGAATGTGTAAAGTGATATTTGGAATTCCATAGAGGGCTATGGTGAACAAGGAAATATTTTCCATTAAAAACTGAAAAGAAGCGTTCTGAGAAACAGTTTATATTCTGTTTATTCATCCCACATAGTTACAGTATTCCCCTCAAGTTGTCTTTTGCTAAGACTGTTCTTGTGAAATTTGCAAAGTGATATTTGGAAGTCCATACAGGGCTATGGTGAAAAAGGAAATATCTTCCGTTAAAAACTGGAAAGAAATTTCTGAGAAACTGCTTTTTGTTCTGTTAATTCTTCTCGCAGAGTTACAGATTTCCCCTCAAGAAGCCTTTCGCTAAGACTGTTCTTGTGGTATTTGCAGAGTGATATTTGGAAGCCCTTAGATGGCTATGGTGAAAAAGGAAATATCCTAAGGTAAAAACTGAAAAGATTTCTGAGAAACTGCTTCGTGTCTGTAAATTCATCTCACAGAGTTACAGCTTTCCCCTCAAGAAGCCTTTCGCTAAGACGGTTCTTGTGGAATTTACAAAGTGATATTTGGAAGCCCAGAGAGGGCTATGGCGAAAAAGGAAATATCTTCCGTTAAAAACTGGAAAGAAGCGTTCTGAGAAACTGCTTTCTCTTCTGTTAATTCATCTCACAGAGTTACAGCTTTCCCCTCAAGAAGCCTTTCGCTAAGACGGTTCTTGAGGAATTTGCAAAGTGATATTTGGAAGCCCATAGAGGGCTATGGTGAAAAAGTAAATGTCTTCCTTTAAAAACTGGAAAGAATCTGTCTGAGAAACTTCTTTGTGTTCTGTTAATTCATCTCACAGATTTACAGCTTTCCCCTCAAGAAGCCTTTCCCTAAGACTGTTCTTGGGGAATTTCAAAAGTGATATTAGGAAGCCCATAGAGGGCTATGGTGAAAAAGGAAATATCTTCCGTTAAAACCTGGAAAGAAGCTTTCTGAGAAACTGCTTTCTGTTCTGTTACTTCATCTCACAGAGTTACAGCTTTTCCCTCAAGAAGCCTTTCGCTAAGACTGTTCTTGTGGAATTTGCAAAGGGATATTTGGAAGCCCATGTAGGGCTATGATGAATAGGAAATATCTTGCGTTAAAAACTGGAAAGAAGCCTTCTGAAAAACTGCTTTGTGTTCTGTTAATTTATCTCACAGAGTTACAGCTTTCCCTTCATAAAGCCTTTCGCTAAGGCTGTTCTTGTGGAATTTGCAAAGTGATATTTGGAAGCCCATAGAGGACTATTGTGAAAAAGGAAATATCTTCCGTTAAAAACTGGAAAGAACCTTTCTGAGAAACTGCTTTCTCTTCTGTTAATTCATCTCACAGAGTTACAGCTTTCCCCTCAAGAAGCCTTTCGCTAAGACGGTTCTTGAGGAATTTGCAAAGTGATATTTGGAAGCCCATATAGGGCCTTTCCCTTCAAGAAGCCTTTCGGTAAATCTGTTCTTGTGGAATTTGCAAAGTGATATTTGGAAGCCCATAGAGGGCTATGGTGAAAAAGTAAATGTCTTCCTTTTAAAAACTGGAAAGAATCTGTCTGAGAAACTTCTTTGTGTTCTGTTAATTCATCTCACAGAGTTACAGCTTTCCCCTCAAGAAGCCTTTCCCTAAGACTGTTCTTGGGGAATTTCAAAAGTGATATTAGGAAGCCCATAGAGGGCTATGGTGAAAAAGGAAATATCTTCCGTTAAAACCTGGAAAGAAGCTTTCTGAGAAACTGCTTTCTGTTCTGTTACTTCATCTCACAGAGTTACAGCTTTTCCCTCAAGAAGCCTTCCGCTAAGACTGTTCTTGTGGAATTTGCAAAGGGATATTTGGAAGCCCATGTAGGGCTATGATGAATAGGAAATATCTTGCATTAAAAACTGGAAAGAAGCCTTCTGAAAAACTGCTTTGTGTTCTGTTAATTTATCTCACAGTGTTACAGCTTTCCCTTCATAAAGCCTTTCACTAAGGCTGTTCTTGTGGAATTTGCAAAGTGATATTTGGAAGCCCATAGAGGGCTATTGTGAAAAAGGAAATATCTTCCGTTAAAAACTGGAAAGAAGCTGTCTGAGAAACTGCTTTGTGTTCTGTTAATTCTTCTCACTGTGTTACAGCTACCTCCTCAAGAAACCTTTTCCTAAGACTGTTCTTGTGTAATTTGCAAAGTGATATTTGGAAGCCCATAGAGGCCTATGGTGAAAAAGGAAATATCCTAAGAAAAAATCTGGAAAGAAATTTTCTGAGAAACTGCTTTGTGTTCTGTTAATTCATCTCACAGAGTTTCAGCTTTCCCCTCAAGAAACCCTTCGCGAACAGTGTTCTTGTGGAATTTGCGAAGTGATATTTGGAAGTCCATAGAGGGCTATTGTGAAAAAAGAAATATCTTAAGATAAAAACTGAAAAGAAGCTTTTTTGAGAGACTGCTTTGTGTTGCATTAATACATCTCACAGAGTTACAGCTTTGCCCTCCAGAAGCCTTTCGCTAAAACTGTTCTTGTGGAATTTGCAAAGTGTTGTTTGGAGGCCCATAGAGGGCTCTGGTGACAAAGGAAGTATCCTAAGATAAAAACTGAAAAGAAGCTTTCTGAGAAACATCTTCGTGTTCTGTTAATTCATCTCACAGTGTTACAGCTTCATCCCAAGAAGCCTTTCGCTAAGACTGTACAAGTGGACTTTAAAATTTGATATTTGGAAGCCCAATGAGGGCTATGGTGAAAAAGGAAATATCCTAAGATAAAAACCGAAAAGAAGCTTTCAGAGTAACGTCTTTTTGTTCTGTTAATTCATATCACAGAGTTACACCTTTCCCCTCAAGAAGCCTTTCCCTAAGACTGTTGTTGTGGAATTTGCAGAGTGATATTTCGAAGCCCACAGAGGCCTATGGTGAAAAAGGTAATATCTTCCCTTAAAAACTGGAAAGAAGCTTTCTGAGAAACTGCTTTGTGTTCTCTTAATTCATCTCACAGTGTTACAGCTTTCCCCTCAAGAAGCCTTTCGCTAAGACTGTTCTTGTGGAATTGGCAAAGTGATATTTGGAAGCCCATAGAGAGCTTTCGTTAAAAAGGAAATATCTTCAGTTAAAAACTGGAAAGAAGCGTTCTGAGAAACTGCTTTGTGTTCTCTTATTTCATTTCACAGAGTTACAGCTTTCCCCTCCAGAAGCCTTTCGCTAAGGCTGTTCTTGAGGAATTTACAAAGTGATATTTGGAAGCCCATACAGGGTTATGGTGAAAAAGGAAATATCCTAAGATAAAAACCATAAAGAAGCTTTCTCAGAAACTGCATTGTGTTCTCTTAATTCGTCTCACAGAGTTACATCTGTCCCGTCAAGAAGCCGTTCACTAAGACTGTTCCTGTGGAATTCGCAAGGTGATAGTTGGAAGTCCATAGAGGGCTACGGTGAAAAAGGAAATATCTTCCATTAAAAACTACAAAGAAATTTTCTGAGAAACTGCTTTGTGTTCTGTTAATTCATCTCACAGATTTACAGCTTTCTTCTCAGAAGCCATTCTCTAAGACTGTTCTTGTGGAATTTGCAACGTGATATTTGGAAGCCCATAGAGGGCTATGGTGTAAAAGTAGATATCTTCCGTTAAAACCTGGAAAGAAAGTTTCTGAGAAACTGTTTTGTGTTCTGTTACTTCATCTCACAGAGTTACTGCTTTACCCTCATGAAGTCTTTCGCTAAGACTGTTCTTGTGGAACTTGCAAAGTGATATTTGGAACCCTTAGACGGCTATGCTGATAAAGGAAAGATCTGCAGTTAAAAACTGGAAAGAAGCCTTCTGAGAAACAGCTTTGTGTTCTGTTAATCCATCTCAGAGAGTTCCAGCATCCACCTCAAGAAGTCTTTCGCTAAGACTGTTCTTGTGGAATTTCCAAGGTGATATTTGGAAGCCCATAGAGGGCTACGGTGAAAAAGGTAATATAGTAAGATAAAAACTGAAAAGAAGATTTCTGAGAAACTGACTTTCTCTTCTGTTAATTCATCTCACAGATTTTCAGCTTTCCCAGAAAGAAGTCTTTCGCTAAGACTGTTCTTGTTGAATTTACAAAGTGATAATTGGAAGTCCATGGAGGGCTATGGTGAAACTGGAAATATCTTCAGTTAAAAACTGCAAAGAAGTGTCTGAGAAACTGCTTTGGGTTCTGTTAATTCATCTCACAGAATTACAGCATTAACCTCAAGAATCCTTTCCCTAAGACTGTTCTTGTGGAATTTTGCAAAGTGATATTTGGAAGATAATAGAGGGCTATGGTGAAAAAGGAAGTATCCTAAGATAAAAACTGAAAAGAAGCTTTTTGTGAAACTGCTTTGTGTTCTCTTAATTCATCTCACAGGGTTTTCGTTTTTCCTTGAAGAAGCCTTTCGCTAAGACTGTCCTTGAGGAATTAGCAAAGTGTTATTTGAAAGCCTAAAGAGGGCTATGTTGAAAAAGGAAATATCATAAGATAAAAACTGAAAAGAAGCTTTTTGACAAACTACTTTGCGTTTTGTTAATTCATCTCACAGAGTTACAGTTTTCCCCTCAAGACGCCTTTCGCCAGGACTCTTCTTGTGGAATTTGAAGAGTGATATTTAGAAGCCCATAGAGGGCTACGGTGATAAAGGAAATACTCTAAGATAAAAACCGAAAAGAAGCTTTCCTGGCCACTGCTTTGTTTTCTGTTAATTCATCTCACAGAGTTACAGCTTTCCCCTCAAGAAGCCTTTCCCTAATACTGTTCTTGTGGAATTTGCAAAGTGATATTTGGAAGCCCATAGAGGGCTATGGTGAAAAAGGAAATATCTTCAGTTAAAAACTGGAAAGAACCTTTCTGAGAAACCGCTTTTTGATCTGTTAATTCATCTCACAGTGTTACAGCTTTCGCCTCATAAAGCCTTCCACTAAGACTGTTCTTGTGGAATTTGCAAAGTGATATTTGGAAGACCATAGAGCGCTCTGGTGAAAAATTAAATATCCTGCGATAAAATCTGAAAAGAAGGTTTTTTGAGAATCTGTTTTGTGTTCTCTTAATTCATCTCACAGTGTTTTAGCTTTGCCCTCAAGAACCGCTTCGCTAAGACTGTTCTTGTGGAATTTGCAAAGTGATATTTGGAGGCCAATAGAGGGCTATGGTGGAAAAGGAAATATCCTAGATAAAAACTGAAGAGAAGCTTTTTTACAAACTACTTTGTGTTATGTTAATTCATCTCACAGAGTTACAGCTTTCCATTCAGGAAGCCTTTTGGTAAGACTGTTCCAGTTGAATTTGCAAGGTGATATTTGGAAGCCTAGAGGGCTATGGTGAGAAAGGAAATATCCTACGATAACAACTGAAAAGAAGCTTTCTGAGAGACTGCTTTGTGTTCTGTTAATTCGACTCAGAGAGTTAAGCTTTCCCCTCAAGAAGCCTTTCGCTAAGACTGTTCTTGTGCAATTTGCAAAGTGATATTTGGAATCCCATAGAGGGCTAATGTGAAAAAGGAAATATCTTCTGTTACAAACTGGAAAGAAGATTTCTGAGAACCTGCTTTGTGTTCTGTTAATTCATCTCACAGAGTTACAGTTTCCCCTCCAGGAACCTTTCGCTAACACTGTTCTTGAGGAATTTGCAAAGTGATATTTGGAAGCAAATAGAGGGCTATGGTGAAAAAGGAAATAACTTCAGTTAAAAAATGAAAAGAAGCTTTCCGAGAAACTGCTTTGTGTTCTGTTCATTCATCTCAAAGAGTTACAGCTTGCCCCTCAAGAAGCCTTCCGCTAAGACTGTTTTTGAGGAATTTCCAAAGTGATATATGGAAGCCCATAGAGGGCTATGGTGAAAATGGAAATATCCTAAGATACTAACCGAAAAGAAGCTGTCTGAAAAACTGCTTTGTGTTCTGTTAGTTCATCTCACAGAGCTACAGCTTTCCCCTCAAGAAGCCGTTTACTAAGACTGTTTTGTGAAATTTGGAAAGTGATATTTGGAAACCCATAGAGGACTATGGTGAAAAAGGAAATATCTTCCGTTAAAAACTGGAAAGAAGCATTCTGAGAAAATGCCGTGTTTTCTGTTAATACTTCTCACTGAGTTACAGCTTTCCTCTCAAAAAGCCTTTCACTGAGACTGTTCTTGTGGGATTTGCAAAGTGATACTTGGAAGCCCATAGAGGACCCTGGTGAGAAAGGAAATATCTTCCGTTAAAAACTGGAAAGAAGATTTGTGAGAAAATGCTTTGTGTTCTGTTAATTCATCTCACAGAATTAGAGTTTTGCCCTCAAGAAGCCTTTCTCTAAGACTGCTCTTGTGGAATTTGCAAAGTGATATTTGGTATCCCATAGAGGGCTAAGGTGATAAAAGAAATATCTTCCAATAAAAACTGGAAAGAAGATTTCTGAGAAACTGCTTTGTATTCTGTTAATGCATCTCACAGTGTTACAGCTCTCCCATCCAGAAACCTTTCGCAAACACTGTTTTTGGGGAATTTGCAAAGTGATATTTGGAAGCCCAGAGAGAGCTATGGTGAAAAAGGAAATATCCTAGGATAAAAACTGAAAGAAGCTATCTGAGAAACTGCTTTGTGTTCTGTTAATTCATCTCACAGTGTTACAGCTTTCACCTCAAGAAGCCTTTCGTTGAGACTGTTCTTGTGGAATTTGCAAAGTGATATTTGGAAGCTCCTAGAGGGCTATGGTGAAAAAGGAAGTATCCTAAGATAAAAACTGAAAAGAAGCTTTCTGAGAAACTGCATTGTGTTTTCTTAATTGATGTCACGGAGTTATAGATTTCCCCTCCAGAAGCCTTTCGCTAAGACTGTTCTTGTGGAATTTGCAACATGATATTTGGAAGCCCGTAATGGGCTATGGTGAAAAAGGAAATATCTTCCGTTAAAAACTGGAGAGTAGCTTTCAGAGAATCTGCCGTGTGTTATGTTAATACATCTCACCGAGTTATAATTTGACCCTCAAGAAACCTTTCACTAAGACTGTTCTTGTGGGATTTGCAAAGTTATCTTTGGAAGCCCATAGAGGGCTATGGTGAAAATTGAAATATCTTCAGTTAAAAAGTGGAAAGAAGCTTCTGAGAAACTGCTTTGTGTTCTGTTAATTCATCTCAAAGAGTTACACCTTTCCCCTCAAGAAGCCTTTCGCTAAGACTGCTCTTGTGTAATTTGCAAAGTGATCTTTGGAAGCCCATAGAGGGCTATGGTGAAAAAGGAAATATTCTAAGATAGAAACCGAAAAGAAGCTTTCTGAGAAACTGCTTTGTGTTCTGTTAATTCATCTCACAGGGTTACAGCTTCCGTTCCAGAAGCCTTTCGCTAAGACTGTTCGTTTGGAATTTGCAAGGTGATATTTGGAAGCCCTTACAGGGCTATGGTGAAAAAGGAAATATCTTCAGTTAAAAACTGTAAAGAAGCTTTCTGAGAAACGGCTTTGTGTTCTGCTAATTCATCTCACAGAGTTACAGCCTTCCCCTCATGAAGCCTTTCGCTAAGGCTGTTCTTGTGGAATTTTCAAAGAGATATTTAGAAGCCCATAGAGGGCTACGGTGAAAAAGGAAATATCTTCCGTTAAAAACTGGATAGAAACTTCCTGAGAAGCTGCTATGTGTTCTGTTAATTCATCTCACAGAGTTACACACTTTCCCCTCAGGAAGCTTTTCGCTAAGACTGTTCTTGTGGAATTTGCAAAGTGTTATTTGGAAGATCTTAGGGGGCTATGGTAAAAAGGATATATCTACCGTTAAAAACTGGAAAGAAGATTTCTAAGAAACTACTTTGTGTTCTGTTAGTTCATCTCACAGAGTTACAGATTTCCCCTCCAGAAGCCCTTCACTAAGACTCTTCTTTAGGAATTTGCAAAGTGACATTTGGTAGCCCAAAATGGGCTATGGTGAAAAAGGAAATATCTTCAGTTAAAAACTGAAAAGAAACATTCGGAGAAACTGCTTTGTGTTCTGTTAATTCATCTCAAAGAGTTACACCTTTCCCCTCAAGAATCCTTTCGCTAAGACTGCTCTTGTGTAATTTGCAAAGTGATATTTAGAAGCCCTCAGAGGGCTATGGTGAAAAAGGAAATATCCTAAGATAAAAACTGAAAAGAACCTTTCTGAGAAACTGCTTTCTGTTCTCTTAGTTTATCTCACAGTGTTACAGCTTTCCGCTCAAGGAGCCGTTCACTAAGACTGTTCTTGTGGAATTTACCAAGTGACATTTGGAAGCCCTTAGAGGACTATAGTGAAAAAGTAAATATCCTAAGATAAAAACTGAAAATAAACTTTCTGAGAAACTGCTTTGTTTTCTGTTAATTCAACTCACAGAGTTACAGCTTTACCCTCAAGAAGCCTTTCGCTAAGGCTGCTGTTGTGGTATTTGCAAAGTGATATTTGGAAGCCATTAGAGGGCTACGGTGAAAAAGGAAATATCTTCAGTTAAAAACTGAAAAGAAGCTTTCTGAGAAACTGCTGTGTGTTCTGTTAATTCATCTCAAAGAATTAGAGCATTCCCCTGAAGACACCTTCCGCTAAGACTGTTCTTCTGGAATTTGCTAAGTGATAATTGGAAGCCCATAGATGGCTATGGTGAAAAAGGAAATATTCTAAGATAAAAACAGAGAAGAAGCTTTCTGAGAAACTGCTTTGTGTTCTTTTAGTTAATCTCACAGTGTTACCACTTTCCCCTCAAGAAGCCATTCAGTAAGACTGTTCTAGTGAAATTTTCAAAGTGATATTTGGAAGCCCTTATTGGGCTATGTTGAAAAAGGAAATATCTTCTTTTAAAAACTAGAAAGAAGCACTCTGAGAAACTGACGCGTGTTCTGTTAATATATCTCACGGAGTTACAGCTTTCTCCACAAGAAGCCTTTCGCTCAGACTGTTCCTGTGGGATTTCCATAGTGATATTTGGAAACCCATAGAGGGCTATGGTGAAAAAGGAAATATCCTAAGATAAAAACTGGAAAGAAGATTTCTGAGAAACTGCTTTGTGTTCTGTTAGTTCATCTCACCGATTTACAGCTTTCCCCTCAAGAAGCCGTTCACTAAGACTGTTCTTGTGGAATTTGCAAAGTGATATTTGGAAGCCCATAGAGGGCTACGGTGAAAAAGGAAATATCTTCGGTTAAAAACTGGAAAGAAGATTTCTGAGAAACTGCTTTGTGTTCTGTTAATTCATCTCACAGAGTTACAGCTTTCCCCTCCAGAAGTCTTTGGCTAAGACTGTTCTTGTGGAATTTGCAAAGTGATATTTCAAAGCCCTTAGAGGGCTATGGTGAAAAAGGAAATACCCTAAGATAAAAACTGAAAAGAAGCTCTCTGAGAAACTGTTTTGTTTTCTGTTAAATCAACTCACAGAGTTACAGCTTTCCCCTCAAGAAGCCTTTCGCAAAGACTGTTCTTGTGGAATTTGCAAAGTGATATTTGGAGGCCCATAAATGGCTACGGTGAAAAAATAAATATATTCCGTTAAAAACTGTAAAGAAGATTTCTGAGAAACTGCTTTGAGTTCTGTTAATTCATCTCACAGAGTTACAGCTTTTCCCTCAAGAAGCCTTTCGATAAGACTGTTTTTGTGGATTTTGCAAAGTGATATTTGGAAGCCCATTGAAGGCTTTGCTGAGAAAGGAAATATTCTAAGATAAAAACTAAAAAGAAGCTTTCTGAGAAACTGCTTTGTGTTCTGTTAATTCATCTCACAGAGTTACAGCTTATCCCTCCAGAAGCCTTTCGCTAAGACTGTTCTTGTTGAATTTGCAAAGTGTAATTTGGAAGCCCATGGACGGCTATGGTGAAATAGGAAATATTTTCCGTTAAAAACTGGAAAGAAGCTTTCTGAGAAACTGTTTTGTGTTCTGTTAATTCATCTTCAACGTTACAGCTTTCCCCTCAAGAAGCCATTAACTAAGACTGTTCTTGTGGAATTTGCAATGTGATATTTGGAAGCCCCTAGAGGGCTATGGTGAAAAAGGAAATAGCCTAAGATAAAACTGAAAAGAAGCTTTCTGAAAAACTGCTTTTTGTTCTGTCAATTGAACTCACAGAGTTACAGCTTTCCCCTCAAGAAGACTTTCGCTAATGCTGTTGCTGTGGAATTTGCAAAGTGATATTTGGACGCCCATACAGGGCTTTGGTTAAACAGGAAATATCTTCCATTAAAAACTGGAAGGAAGCTTTCTGAGAAACTGCTTTGTGTTCTGTTAATTCATCTCACAGAGTTGCAGCTTTCCCCTGTAGAAGCCTTTCGCTGAGACTGTTCTTGTGGAACTTGCAAAGTGATATTTGGAAGCCCAAAAGGGCTATGGTGAAAAAGGAAATATCCTCAGTTAAAAACTGGAAAGAAGCATTCTGAGAAAATGCCGTGTCTTCTGTTAATACGTCTCACTGAGTTACAGCTTTCCTCTCAAGAAGCCTTTCGCTAAGACTGTTCCTGTGGGATTTCCATACTGATATTTGGAAACCCATAGAGGGCTACGGTGAAAAAGGAAATATCCTAAGATAAAAACTGGAAAGAAGTTTTGTGAGAAACTGCTTTGTGTTCTGTTAGTTCATCTCACCGATTTACAGCTTTCCCCTCAAGAAGCTGTTCACTAAGACTGCTCTTGTGGAATTTGCAAAGTGATATTTGGAAGCCCATAGAGGGCTACGGTGAAAAAGGAAATATCTTCGGTTAAAAACTGGAAAGAAGATTTCTGAGAAACTGCTTTGTGTTCTGTTAATTCATCTCACAGAGTTACAGCTTTCCCCTCCAGAAGTCTTTGGCTAAGACTGTTCTTGTGGAATTTGCAAAGTGATATTTGAAAGCCCTTAGAGGGCTATGGTGAAAAAGGAAACACCCTAAGATAAAAACTGAAAAGAAGCTCTCTGAGAAACTGTTTTGTTTTCTGTTAAATCAACTCACAGAGTTACAGCTTTGCCCTCAAGAAGCCTTTCGCAAAGACTGTTCTTGTGGAATTTGCAAAGTGATATTTGGAGGCCCATAAATGGCTACGGTGAAAAAATAAATATATTCCGTTAAAAAATGTAAAGAAGATTTCTGAGAAACTGCTTTGAGTTCTGTTAATTCATCTCACAGAGTTACAGCTTTTCCCTCAAGAAGCCTTTCGATAAGACTGTTTTTGTGGATTTTGCAAAGTGATATTTGGAAGCCCATTGAGGGCTTTGCTGAAAAAGGAAATATTCTAAGATAAAAACTAAAAAGAAGCTTTCTGAGAAACTGCTTTGTGTTCTGTTAATTCATCTCACAGAGTTACAGCTTATCCCTCCAGAAGCCTTTCGCTAAGACTGTTCTTGTTGAATTTGCAAAGTGTAATTTGGAAGCCCATGGATGGCTATGGTGAAATAGGAAATATTTTCCGTTAAAAACTGGAAAGAAGCTTTCTGAGAAACTGTTTTGTGTTCTGTTAATTCATCTCACAACGTTACAGCTTTCCCCTCAAGAAGCCATTAACTAAGATTGTTCTTGTGGAATTTGCAATGTGATATTTGGAAGCCCCTAGAGGGCTATGGTGAAAAAGGAAATAGCCTAAGATAAAACTGAAAAGAAGCTTTCTGAAAAACTGCTTTGTGTTCTGTCAATTCAACTCACAGAGTAACAGCTTTCCCCTCAAGAAGACTTTCGCTAATGCTGTTGCTGTGGAATTTGCAAAGTGATATTTGGACGCCCATACAGGGCTTTGGTTAAAAAGGAAATATCTTCCATTAAAAACTGGAAGGAAGCTTTCTGAGAAACTGCTTTGTGTTCTGTTAATTCATCTCACAGAGTTGCAGCTTTCCCCTGTAGAAGCCTTTCGCTGAGACTGTTCTTGTGGGATGTGCAAAGTGATATTTGGAAGCCCATTGAGGGCTATGGTGAAAAAGGAAATATCTTCAGTTAAAAACTGGAAAGAAGTTTTCTGAGAAACTGCTTTGTGTTCTGTTAATTTATCTCACAGAGTTACAGCTTTCGCCTCAAGAAGCCTTTTGCTAAGACTGTTCTTTTGGCATTTCCAAAGTGATATTTGGAAGCCCATAGAGGGCTATGGTGAAAAATGAAATATCTTCCGTTAAAAACTGGAAAGAATCTTTCTGAGAAACTGCTTTGTGTTCTGTTAATTCGTCTCAGAGAGTTACAGCTTTCCGCTCCAGAAACGTTTCGCTAAGACTGCTGTTTTGGAATTTGCAAAGTGATATTTTGAGGCCCATTCAGGGCTATGGTGAAAAAGGAAGTATCCTAAGATAAAAACTGAAAAGAAGCTTTCATAGAAACTGCTTTGTGTTCTGTTAATTCATCTCACAGAGTTACAGATTTCCCTTCCAGAAGCCTTTCGCTAAGACTGTTCCTGTGGAATTTGCAAAGTGATATTTGGAAGCTCATAGAGGGCTATGATGAAAAAGGAAATATATTCAGTTAAAAACTGAAAAGAAGCTTTCTGAGAAATTGTCGAGTGTTCTGTTAAGTATACATCTGACCGAGATACAGCTTTCCCCACAAGAAGCCTTCGCTAAGAATGTTATTGTGGGATATTCAAAGTCATCGTTGGAAGCCCATAGAGGGCTAAGGTGAAAAAGGAAATATCTTCCGTTAAAAACTGGAAAGAAGCTTTCTGAGGAACTGCTTTGTGTTCTATTAGTTCATCTCACAGGGTTACAGCTACCCCTAAAGATGCTTTTCACTAAGACTTTTCTTGTGGAATTCGCAAAGTGATATTTGGAAGCCCAGAGAGGGCTATGGTGAAAAAGGAAATATTCTAAGATAAAAACAGAAAAGAAGCTTTCAGAGAAACTGCTTTGTGTTCTGTTTATTCAACTCACAGAGTTTTAGCTTTTCCGTCAAGAGGCCTTTCGCTAAGACTGTTCTTGTGGCATTTGCAAAGTGATATTTGTAACCCATAGAGGGCTATGGTGAAAAAGGAAATATCCTAAGATGAAAACTGAAAAAGAAGCTTTCTGAGAAACTGCTTTGTGTTCTGTTAGTTCATTTCACAGGGTTACAGCTTTCCCCTCAAGAAGTCGTGCACTAAGACTGTTCTTGTGAAATTGCAAAAGTGATATTTAGAAGCCCATAGAGGGCTACGGTGATAAAGGAAATATCCTATGTTAAAAACTGGAAAGAAGCTTTCTGAGATACTGCCGTGTGTTCTGTTAATACATCTCACCGAGTTACAGCTTTTCCCACAAGAAGACTTTCGCTAAGTCTGTTCTTGTGGGATTTGCAAAGTGATATTTGGAAGCCCATTGAGGGCTATGGTGAAAAAGGAAATATCTTCAGGTAAAAACTGGAAAGAAGCTTTCTGAGAAACTGCTTTGTGTTCTTTTAATTCATCTCACAGAGCTACAGCTTTCCTTCAAGAAGCCTTTCGCTAAGACTCTTCTTGTGGAATTTGCAAAGTGATATTTGGAAGCCCATAGAAGGCTACAGTGATAAAAGAAATATCTTCCGTTAAATACTGGAAAGAAACTTCTGAGAAACTGCGTTGTGTTCTGTTAATTCATCTCACAGAGTTACAGATTTCACTTCCAGAAGGCATACACTAAGACTGTTCTTGTGGAATTTGCAAATTGATATTTGGAAGCCCAAAAAAAAGCTATCTTGAAAAAGGAAATATTCTAAGACAAAAACTGAAAAGAAGCTTTCTGAGAAACTGCTTTGTGTTCTGTTAATTTATCTCACAGAGTTACAGCTTTCCCTTCAAGAAGCCTTTCGCTAAGTCTGTTCTTGTAGAATTTACAAAGTGATATTTGGAAGACCATAGAGGGCTATGGTAAAAAAGGAAATAACTTCCGTTAAAAACTGGAAAGAAGCTTTCTGAAAAACTGCTTTGTGTTCTGTTAATTCATCTCACAGAGTTACAGATTTCCCTTCAAGAAGCCTTTCGCTAAGGCAGCTCTGGTGGATTTTGGAAAGTGATATTTGGAAGAGCATAGCGGGCTATGGTGAAAAAGGAAATATCTTCAGTTAAAAACTGGAGAGAAGCTTTCTGAGAAACTGCTTTGTGTTCTGTTAATTCATTTCACAGAGTTACTGCTTTCCCCTCAAGATGCCTTTCGGTAAGACTGTTCTTGTGGAATTTGCGAAATGATATTTGGAATCCCATAAAGAGCTACGATGAAAAAGGAAATATCTTCTATTAATAACTGGAAAGAAGCTTTCTGAGAAACTGCTTTGTGTTCTGTTAATTCATCTCACAGAGTTACAGCTTTCCCGTCAAGAAACCTTTCGCTAATACTTTTCTTGTGGAATTTGCAAAGTGATATTTGGAAGCTCATAGAGGGCTAGGGTGAAAAAGGAATTATCTTCAGTTAAAAACTGAAAAGACGCTTTTGAGAAACTGCTCTTTGTTCTGTTAATTCATCTCACACAGTTACAGTTTTCCCCACAAGAAGCCATTCGCTAAGTCTGTTCTTGTGGAATTTGCAAAGTGGCATTTGGAAGCCCATAGAGGGCTATGGTGAAAAAGGAAATATCTTCTGTTAAAAACTGGAAAGAAGCTTTCTGAAAAAATGCTTTGTGTTGCGATAATTCATCTCACAGAGTTACAGCTTTCCCCTCAAAAGCATTTCGCTTAGACTGTTCTTGTGGAATTCGCAAAGTGATACTTGGAAGCCCATAGAGGGTTACGGTGAAAATGAAATATCTTCCCTTAAAAAGTGGAAAGAAGGTTTCTGAGAAACTGCTTTGTGTTCTGTTAATACATCTCACAGAGTTACAGATTTCTTCTCAAGAAACCGTTCACTAAGACTGTTTTTTTGAAATTTTCAAACAATATTTGGAAGCCCATAGAGGGCTATGGTGAAAAAGGAAATATCCTAAGATAAAAAATGAAAAGTAGCTTTCTGAGAAACTGTAATTCATCTCAAAGAGTTACAGATTTCCCCTCAAGAAGCCTTTCGCTAAGAATGTTCTTGTGGAATTTTCAAAGTGATATTTTGAAGACCATAGAAGTCTACCGTGATAAAGGAAATATCCTAAGATAAAAACTGAAAAGAAGCTTTCTGAGAAACTGCTTTGTGTTCTGTTAATTCATCTCACAGAGTTACAGCCTTCCGCTCCAGAAGCCATTCGCTAAGACTGTTCCTGTGGAATTTGCAAAGTGATATTTGGAAGCCCTTAGCGGGCTATGGTGAAAATTGAAATTTCTTCCGTTAAAAACTGGCAGGAAGCTTCCTGAGAAACTGGTTTGTGTTCTGCTAATTCATCTCACAAAGGTACAGCTTTCCCCTCAAGATGTCGTTCACTATACTGTTCTTGTGAAATTTGAAAAAAGATATTTGGTAGCCCATATAGGGCTGTGGTGAAAAAGGAAATATATTCAGTTAAAAACTGCGAAGAAGGTTTCTGAGAAAGTGCTTTCTGTTGTGTTAATTCATCTCACAGAGTTACAGCTTTCCCCTCAAAAAGCCATTCGCTAAAACTGTTCTTGTGGAATTTTCAAAGTGATACTTGGAAGCCCATAGAGGGCTATGGTGAAAAAGGAAATATCTTCCGTTAAAAACTGGAAAGAAGCTTTCTGAGAAATTGCTTTGTGTTCTGTTAATTCATCTCACAGAGTTACTGCGTTCCTCTCAAGAAGCCTTTCGCTGAGCCTCTTCTTGTGGAATTTGTAAAGTGATATTTGGAAGCCCATAGAGGGTTATGGTGAAAAAGGAAAATCTTCCCTTAAAAACTGGAAAGAAGCTTTCTGAGAAACTGCTTTGTGTTCGATTATTTCATCTCACAGTTACTGCTTTCCCCTCAAGAAGCCTTTGGCTAAGACTGTTCTTGTGGAATTTTCATAGTGATATTTTCAAGCCCATGGAGGGCTAAGGTTAAAAAGGAAATATCCTAAGATAAAAACTGAAAAGAAGTATTCTGAGAAACTACTTTGTGTTCTGTTAATTCATCTCACAGAGGTACAGATTTCTCCTCAAGAAGCCAGTTGCAGACATTAT
Organism: Chlorocebus sabaeus; assembly: GCF_047675955.1. NCBI lineage: Eukaryota > Metazoa > Chordata > Mammalia > Primates > Cercopithecidae > Chlorocebus > Chlorocebus sabaeus. The sequence continues at coordinate 404,493 of NW_027327553.1, forward strand.
TCTTGTGGAATGTGCAAAGTGATATTTGGAAGCCCATAGAGGGCAAGGATGAAAAAGGAAATATTCTAAGATAAAAACTGAAAAGAAGCTTTGGAAATGTTCTTTGTGTTCTGTTAATTCATCCAACAGAGTTACAGCTTTACCCTCAAGAAGCCGTTCACTAAGAGGGTTCTTGTGAAATTTTAAAAGTGATATTTGAAAGCCCAAAGCGCGCTATGGTGATAAAGGAAATATCCTAAGATAAAAACTGCAAAGAAGCTTACTAAGGAACTGCTTTGTGTTCTGTTAATTCATCTCACAGGGTTACAGCTTTCCCTTAAAGAAGTCTTTCGCTAAGACTGATCTTGTGGAATTTCCAAAGTGATATTTGGAAGCCCATGGTGGGTTATGGTGAAAAAGGAATTATCTTCCGTTAAAAATTGGAAAGAAGGTTTCTGAGAAACTGCTTTGTGTTCTGTTAATTCATCTCACTGTGTTACAGCTTTCCCCTCAAGAAGCCATTCGCTAAGACTGTTCTTGTGGAATTTGCAAAGTGATATTTGGAAGTCCATAGAGGGCTATGGTGAAAAAGGAAATATCTTCCGTTAAACACTGCAAAGAAGCTTTCTGAGAAACTGCTTTGTGTTCTGTTAATTCATCTCACAGACTTACAGCTTTCCCTTCAAGAAGCCTTTCGCTAAGACTGTTCTTGTGGAATTTTCAAAGTGATATTTGGATCTCCTAGAGGGCTATGGTGTAAAAGGAAATATCTTCCCTTAAAAACTGGAAAGAAGCTTTCTGAGAAACTGCTTTGTGTTTTGTTAATTCAGCACACAGAGTTACAGCCTTCCTCTCAAGAAGCCTTTAGCTAAGACTGTTCTTGTGGAATTTGCAAAGTGATATATGGAAGCCCATAGAGGGCTATGGTGAAAAAGGAAATATCTTCAGTTAAAAACTTGAAAGAAGCTTTCTGCGAAAGTGCGTTGTGTTCTGTTGTTTCATCTTACAGAGTTTCACATTTCCCCTCAAGAAGCCTTTCGCTAAGACTGTTCTTGTGGAATTTTCAAAGTGATATTTGGAAGCCCATAGAAGGCTATGGTGAAAAAGGAAATATCTTCAGTTAAAAACTTGAAAGAAGCATTCTGAGAAACTGTCTTCTGTATTGTTAATTCATCTCACAGAGTTACAGCTTTCCCCTCAAGAAGCATTTCGCTTAGACTGTTCTTGTGGAATTTGCAAAGTGATATTTGGAAGCCCATAGAGGGCTATGGAGAAAAACGAAATATCTTCAGTTAAAAACTGGAAAGAAGCTTTCAGAGAAACTGCTTTGTTTTCTGTTAATGCATCTCACAGAGTTACAGCTATTCCCTCAAGAAGCCTTTCACTTAGACTGTTCTAGTGGAATTTGCAAAGTGATATTTGGAACCCCTTGAGGGCTATGGTGAAAAAGGAAATATCTTCAGGTAAAAACTGGAAAGAAGCTTTCTGAGAAACTGCTTTGTGTTCTGTTAATTCATCTCACAGAGTTACAGCTTTCCCCTCAAGAAGCCTTTCGATAAGACAGTTCTGGAGGAATTTGGAAGTGATATTTGGAAGGCCATAGACGACTATTGTGAAAAAGGAAATATCTTCCTTTAAAGATTGGAAAAAAATTTTCTGAGAACTGCTTTGTGTTCTTTAATTCATCTCACAGAGTTACAGCTTTCCCCTCAAGAAGCCTTTTGATAAGACTGCTCTTGTGGAATTTGCAAAGTGATATTTGGAAGTCCATAGAGGGCTATGGTGAAAAAGGACATATCTTCCGTTAAAAACTGCAAAGAAGCTTTCTGAGAAACTGCTTTGTGTTCTGTTATTTCATCTCACAGAGTTACAGCTCTCCTCTCAAGTAGTCTTTCGCTAAGACAGTTGTTGTGGAATTTGCAGAGTGATATTTGGAAGCCCTTAGAGGGCTATGGTGAAAAAGGAAAAATCTTCCGTTAAAAGCTGGAAAGAGGCATTCTGAGAAACTCCTTTGTGTTCTCTTAATTCAACTCACAGAGTTACACCTTTCCCCTCAAGAAGCCTTTCCTTAAGACAGTTTTTGTGGAAAATGGAAAGGGATACTTAGCAGCCCATAGAGGGCCATGGTGAAAAAAGAAATATCCTAAGACAAAAACTGAAAAGAATCTTTCTTACAAACTACTTTGTGCTCTGTTAATTCATGTGACAGACTTAGAGCTTTCCCCTGCAGAAGCCTTTTGCTAAGACTGTTCTTGTGGAATTTGCAAAGTGATATTTGGAGGCCGTAGAGTGCTATGGTGAAAAAGGAAATATCTTCCGTTAAAAATTGGAAAGAATATTTCTGAGAAACTGGTTTGTGTTCTGTTAATTCATCTCACACAGTTACAGCTTTCCCCTCAAGAAGCCTTTCACTAACACTGTTCTTGTGGAATTTGCAAAGTGATATTTGGAAGCCCATAGAGGGCTATGGTGAAAAAGGGAATACCTTCAGTTGAAAACTGGAAAGTAGCTTTCTGAGAAACTACGTTGTGTTCTGCTAATTCATCTCACAGAGTTAGAGCTTTCTCCTCAAGAAGCCTTTCGATAAGACAGTTCTGGAGGAATTTTCAAAGTGATATTTGGAAGCCCTTAAAGGGCTATGGTGGAAAAGGAAATACCTTCCGTTAAAAACTGGAAAGAAGCTTTCTGAGAAACTGCTTTGTATTCTGTTAGTTCATCTCACAGAGTTACAGCTTTCCGCTCAGGTGAAAAAGGAAATATCCTAAGACAAAAACTGAAAAGAAGCTTTCTGAAAAATTATTTTGTACTCTGTTAATTCATCTCACAGATTTACAGCTTTGCCCTCCAGGACACTTTCGCTAAGACTGTTCTTGTGAAATTTGCAAAGTGATATTTGGAAGCCCATAGAGCTTTATGGTGGAAAAGGAAATATCCTAAGATAAAAACTTAAAAGAAGCTTTCTGAGAAACTGCTTTGTGTTCTGTTAATTCATCTCACAAAGTTACAGCTTTCCGCTCAAGAAGTCTTTCGCTAAGACTGTTGTTATGGAATTTGCAAAGCGATATTTGGAAGTCCATAGAGGGCTATGATGAAGAAGGAAGTATCTTCCGTTAAAAACTGGAAAGAGGCTTTCTGATGAACTGCTTTGTGTTCTTTTATTTCATCTCACAGCCTTACAGCTTTCCTCTCAAGTAGCCCTTCCTTAAGACAATTTTTGTGGAATTTGCAAAGTTATATTTGGAAGCCCATAGGGGGCTATGGTGAAAAAGGAAATATCTTCCTTTAAAAACTAGAAAGAGGCATTCTGAGAAACTCCTTTGTGTTCTCCTAATTCACCTCACAGAGTTACACCTTTCCCCTCAAGAAGTCTTTCCTTAAGACACTTTTTATGGAAATTGGAAAGGGATACTTAGAAGCCCAAACAGGGCTATGGTGAAAAAAGAAATATCCTAAGACAAAAACTGAAAAGAATCTTTCTTACAAACTACTTTGTGCTCTGTTAATTCATGTCACAGACTTAGAGTTTTCCCCTACAGAAGCCTTTCGCTAAGACTGTTCTTGTGGAATTTGCAAAGTGATATTTGGAAGCCCATAGGGTGCTATGGTGAAAAAGAAAATAGCTTCCGTTAAAAATTGGAAAGAATATTTCTGAGAAAATGGTTTGTGTTCTGTTAATTCATCTCACAGAGTTACAGCTTTCCCCTCAAGAAGCCTTTCCCTAAGACTGTTCTTGTGGAATATGCAGAGTGATATTTTTAAGCCCTTACAGGGCCATGGTGAAAAAGGGAATATCTTCAGTTAAAAACTGTATAGAAGTTTTCTGAGAAACTGCTTTGTGTTCTGTTAATTCATCTCACAGAGTTACAGCTTTCCCCTCAAGAAGACACTCCCTAAGACTGTTCTTGTGGTATTTTCTAAGTGATATTTGGAAGCCCATCGAGGGCTATGGTGAAAAAGGAAGTATCTTACCTTAAAAAGTGGAAAAAGGCTTTCAGAGAAACTGCTTTGTGTTCTGTTAACTCATCTCACAGAGTTACAGCTTTCCCCTCAAGAAGCCTTTCCCTAAGACTGTTCTTGTGGAATTTTCAAAGTGATATTTGGAAGCCCATAGATGGCTAAGGTGAAAAAGGAAATATCCTCCGTTAAAAACTGAAATGATGCTTTCTGCAGAACAGCTTTGTGTTCTGTTACTTCACCTCACAGAGTTACAGCTTTTCCCTCAAGAAGCCTTTCGCTAAGACTGTTCTTCTGGAATTTTCAAAGTGATATATGGAAGTCCATAGAGGGCTCTGGTGAAAAAGGAAATATCTTCAGTTAAAAACTGGAAAGAAGCTTTCTGAGAAACTGCTTCGTGTTCGGTTAATTCTTCTCACAGAGTTACAGCTTTGCCCTCAAGAAGCCTTTCGCTTAGATTGTTCTTGTGGAATTTGCAATCTGATATTTGGAAGCCCGTAGAGGTCTATGGTGAAAAAGGAATTATCTTTCGTTAAAAACAGGAAAAAAGCTTTTTGAGAAACTGCTTTGTGTTCTTTTAATTCATCTCACAGAGTTACAGCTTTGCCCTCAAGAAAGCGATCACTAAGACTCTTCTTGTGGAATTTGCAAAGTGATATTTGGAAGCCCATAGAGGGCTATGGGCAAAACGGAAATATCTTCACTTAAAAACTGGAAATAAGCTTTCTGAGAAACTGCCATGAGTTCTCTTAATGCACCTAACCTAGTTACAGCTTTCCCCTCAAGAAGACTTTCGCTAGGACTGTTCTTGTGGGATTTGCAAAGTAATATTTGGAAGTCCACAGAGGGCTATGGTGAAAAAGGAAATTTCTTCCGTTAAAAACTTGAAAAAATATTTCTGAGAAACTGCTTTGTGTTCTGTTAATTCAACTCACAGAGTTACAGCCCTCCCCTCAAGAAGCCTTTTGCTAAAACTGTTGTTGTGAAATTTTCAAAGTGATATTTGGAAGCCAATAGAGGGCTATGGTGAAAAAATAAATATCCTAAGATAAAAACTGAAAAGAAGCTTATTCAGAAACTGCTTTGTGTTCTGTTAATTCATCTCACAGAGTTACAGCTTCCCCTCCAGAAGCCTTTCGCTAAGACTGTTCTTGTGGAATTTGCAAAGTGATATTTGGAAGCCCATAGAGGGCTATGGAGAAAAAGGAAATATCTTCAGTTAAAAAGTGGAAAGAAGCTTTCAGAGAAACTGCTTTGTGTTTTGTTTATTCATCTCTCAGAGTTACAGCTTTCCCCTCAAGAAGCCTTTCGCTAAGACTGTTCTAGTGGAATTTGCAACGTGATATTTGGAACCCCTAGAGGGCTATGGTTAAAAAGGGAATATCTTCAGGTAAAAACTGGAAAGAAGCTTTCTGAGAAACTGCTTTGTGTTCTGTTAATTAATGTCACAGAGTTACAGCTTTCCCCTCAAGAATCCTTTCCCAGAGACTGTTCTGCTGGAATTTGCAAAGTGATATTTGGAAGGCCGTAGAGGGCTATGGAGAAAAAGGAAATATCATCGTTAAAAACTGAAAAGGAGCTTTCTGAGAAAGTGCTTTGTGTTCTGTTAATTCATCTCACAGAGTTACAGCTTTCCCCTCAAGAAATCTTTCGATAAGACTGTTCTTGTGGAATTTGCAAAGTGATATTTGGAAACCCATAGTGGGCTATGATGAAAAGGAAGTATCTTCCGTTAAAAACTTTAAAGAGGTTTTCAGAGAAACTGCGTTGTGTTCTGTTACTTCATTTCACAGGGTTACAGCTTTCCTCTCAAGAAGCCTTTCCATAAGACTGTTCTTGTGGAATTTGCAAAGCGATATTTGGAAGAACTTAGAGGGCTATGGAGAAAATGATAATATCTTCCATTAAAAACTGGAAAGAACCTTTCTGAGAAACTGCCTTGGTTTCTGTTAGTTCATCTCACAGAGTTACAGCTTTCCCCTCAAGAAGCCTTTCGATAAGACAGTTCTGGAGGAATTTGCAAGTGATATTTGGAAGGCCATAGACGGCTATGGTGAAAAAGAAATTATCTTTCTTTGAAAACTACAAAGAAGCTTTCTGAGAAACTGCTTTGACTTCTGTTAATTCATCTCACAGGTTTACAGCTTTCCCCTCAAGTAGCCTTTCGCTAAGACTGTTCTTGTGGAATTTGCAAAGTGAAATTTGGAAGCCCTTACAGAGCTATGGTGAAAAAGGAAATATCTTCCGTTAAAAACGAAAAGGAGCTCTCTGAGAAACTGTATTCTGTTCTGTTAGTTCATCTCACAGAGTTTCAGCTTTCCCCTCAAGAAGCTGTTCACTAACACTATTCTTGTGAAATTTGCAAAGTGATATTTCAAAACCAATAGAGGGCTATGATGAAAAAGGAAATATCTTCCGTTAAAAACTGGAAAGAAGTTTTTTGAGAACCTACCGTGTGTTTTGTTAATACATCTCACCAAGTTAAATCTTTCACCTCAAGAAGCCTTTATCCAGGACTCTTCTTGTGGAAATTGCAAAGTGATATTTTGAAGCCCATAGAGGACTCTAATGAAAGAGGATATATCCTTAGAAAAAAAATGAAAAGAAGCTTTCTGAGAAACTGCTTTGTGTTCTGTTAATTCATTTCACAGAGATACAGCTTTCCCCTCAAGAAGCCCTTCACTAGGACCTTTCTTGTGAAATTCGCAAAGTGATATTTGGAAGCCCATAGAGGGCTATGGTGAAAAAGGAAATATCTTCGGGTAAAAACTGGAAAGAAGCATTCTGGGAAACTGCCGTGTGTTCTGTTAGTATATCTCACCGAGTTACAGCTTTCACCTCAAGAAGCCTTTCGGTAGGACTGTTCTTGTGCGATTTGCAAAGTGATATTTGGAAGCCCCTAGAGGGCATTGGTGAAAATGGAAATATCCTAAGTTAGAAAAAGAAAAGAAGCTTTCTGAGAAACCGCTTTTTGTTCTGTTAGTACATCTCACAGAGTCACAACTTTTCCCTCAAGAAGCCTTTCGCTAAGGCTGTTCTTGTGGAATTTACAAAGTGATATTTGGAGGCCCGTAGAGGGTTATGGTGTAAAAGTAAATATATTTTGTTAAAAAATGGAAAGAAGATTTCTGAGAATCTGCTTTGAGTTCTGTTAATTCATCTCACAGAGTTACAGCTTTTCCCTCAGGAAGCCTTTCGATAACACTGTTTTTGTGGAATTTGCAAAGTGATATTTGGAAGCCCATTGAGGGCTATGGTGAAAAAGGAAATATCCTAAGATAAAATCTAAAAAGAAGCTTTCTGAGAAACTGCTTTGTGTTCTGTTAATTCATCTCACAGAGTAACAGCATATCCCTCCAGAAGCCTTTCACTAAGACTGTTCTTGTGGAATTCTGCAAAGTGACTTTTGGAAGCCCTTGGAGGGCTATGGTGACAAAGGAAATATCTTCCGTTAAACATTTTAAAGAAGCTTTCTGAGAAACTGCTTTGTGTTCGGTTAATTCATCTCAGAGAGTTACAGCTTTTCCCTCAAAAAGCCTTTCGCTAAGACTGTTCTTGTGGGATTAACAAAGTGACATTTGGAAGCCCATAGAGTGCTATGGTGAAAAAGGAAATATCTACAAATAAAAACTGGAAAGAAGCTTTGTGAGAAAGTGGTTTGTGTTCTGTTAATTCATCTCGAAGAGTTACAGATTTCCCCTCAAGAAGCCTTTCGCTTAGACTGTTCTTGTGGAATTTGCACAGTTATATTTGGAAGCCCCTAGAGGGCAATGGTGAAAAAGGAAATATCTTCAGTTAAAAACTGAAAAGAAGCTTTCTGAGAAACTGCCGTGTGTTCTGTTAATTCTACATCTGACCGAGTTGCAGCTTTCCCCACAAGAAGCCTTCGCTAAGAATGTTCTTGTGGGATATTCAAAGTCATATTTGGAAGCCCATAGAGGGCTATGGTGAAAAAGGAAATATCTTCGGTTAAAAACTGGAAAGAAGTTGTCTGAGAAACTGCTTTGTGTTCTATTAATTCATCTGAGAGGTTTACAGCTTCCCCTCAAGAAGCTTTTCCCTAAGACTCTTCTTGTGGAATTTGCAAATTGATTAATGGAAGCCCATAGATGGCTATGGAGAAAAAGGAAATATTCTAAGATAAAAACTGGAAAGAAGCTTTCTGAGAAACTGCTTTGTGTTCTGTTAATTCAACTCAAAGAGTTACAGCTTTCCCCTCAAGAAGCCTTTCACTAAGACGGTTCTTGTGAAATTTGCAAAGTGATATTTGGAAGCCCATAGAGGTTTTTGGTGAAAAAATAAATATCTTCAGTTAAAAATGGAAATAGGCTTTCTGAGAAACTGCTTTGAGTTCTGTTATTTCATATCAGAGAGGTACAGATTTCCCCTCAAGAAGCCTTTCGCTAAGACTGTTCTTGTGGAATTTGCAAAGTGATATTTGGAAGCCCGTAGAGGGCTATGGTGAAAAAGGAAATATCTTCCGTTAAAAACTGGAAAGAAGCTTTCTGAGAAATTGCTTTGTGTTCTGTTAATTCATCTCAGAGAGTTACAGCTTTCTCCTTAAAAAGTCTTTCGTAAGACAGTTCTTGTGGAATTTTCAAAGTGATATTTGGAAGCCCATAGAGGTCTATTGTGAAAAAGGAAATATCTTTCCTTAAAAACTGAAAAGAAGCTTACTGAAAAACTGCTTTGTGTTCTGTTAATTCATCTCACAGACTTAGAGCTTTCCCCTCAAGAAGTCTTTCGCTAATACTGTTCTTGTGGAATATGCAAAGTGATATTTGGAAGCCCTTAGAGGGCTATTGTGAAAAAGGAAATATCTTATGTTAAAAACTGAAAACAAACTTTCTGAAAAACTGCTTTGTGTTCTGTTAATTCATCTCACAGTGTTACAGCTTTCCCCTCAAGAAGCCTTTCGCTAAGACAGTTCTTGTGGAATATGAAAAGTGATATTTGGAAGCCCATGGAGGGCTACGGTTAAGAAGGAAATATCTTCCGTTAAAAATTGCAAAGAATCTTTCTGAAAAACTGCTTTGTTTTCTGTTAATTCATCTCACAGAGTTACAGCTTTCCCCTCAAGAAGCCTTTCGCTAAGACTGTTCTTGTGGAATTTGCAAAGTGATATTTGGAAGCCCATAGAGGGCTATGGTGAAAAAGGAAATATCTTCCGTTAAAAACTGGAAAGAAGCTTTCTGAGAAACTGCTTTGTGTTCTGTTAATTCATCTCAGAGAGTTACAGCTTTCTCCTTAAAAAGTCTTTCGTAAGACAGTTCCTGTGGAATTTTCAAAGTGATATTTGGAAGCCCATAGAGGTCTATTGTGAAAAAGGAAATATCTTTCCTTAAAAACTGAAAAGAAGCTTTCTGAGAAACTGCTTTGTGTTCTGTTAATTCATCTCACAGAGTTAGAGCTTTCCCCTCAAGAAGTCTTTCGCTAATACTGTTCTTGTGGAATATGCAAAGTGATATTTGGAAGCCCTTAGAGGGCTATTGTGAAAAAGGAAATATCTTTTGTTAAAAACTGAAAACAAACTTTCTGAAAAACTGCTTTGTGTTCTGTTAATTCATCTCACAGAGTTACAGCTTTCCCTTCAAGAAGCGTTTGGTTACATCTATTTTTGTGGAATTTGCGCAGTGATATTTGGAAGCCCATAGAGGACTATGGTGAAAAACAAAAGATTTTCCGTTAAAACTGGAACGAAGCTTTCTGAGAAACTACTTTGTGTTCTGTTAATTCATCTCACAGAGTTACAGCTTTCCCCTCAAGAAGCCTTTCGCTAAGACTGTTCTTGTGGAATTTGCACAGTGATATTTGGAAGCCCATAGTGGGCTATGGTGGAAAAGGAAATATCTTCCGATAAAAACAGGATAGAAGCTTTCTGAGAAACTGCTTTGTGTTCTGTTAATTCATCTCACAGAGTTACAGCTTTCCCTTCAATAAGCCTTTCGCTAAGACTCTTCTTGTGGAATTTGCAAAGTGATATTTGGAAGCCCATAGAGCGTTTTTAGCATGAAGGGCTGTTGAATTTTGTCAAAAGCCTTTTCTGCATCTATTGAGATAATCATGTGGTTCTTGTCTTTGGTTCTGTTTATATGCTGGATTATGTTTATTGATTTGCAAATGTTGAACCTGCCTTGCATCCCAGGGATGAAGCCCACTTGTTCATGGTGGATAAGCTTTTTGATGTGCTGCTGAATCCGGTTTGCCAGTATTTTATTGAGGATTTTTGCATCGATGTTCATCAGGGATATTGGTCTAAAATTCTCTTTTTTTGTTGTGTCTCTACCAGGCTTTGGTATCAGGATGATGTTGGCCTCATAAAATGAGTTAGGGAGGATTCCCTGTTTTTCTATTGATTGGAATTGTTTCAGAAGGAATGGTACCAGCTCCTCCTTGTACCTCTGGTAGAATTCAGCTGTGAATCCATCTGGTCCTGTACTTTTTTTGGTTGGTAGGCTATTAATTATTGCCTCAATTTCAGAGCCTACTATTGGTCTATTCGGGGATTCAACTTCTTCCTGGTTTAGTCTTGGAAGAGTGTAAGTGTCCAGGAAATTATCCATTTCTTCTAGATTTTCCAGTTTATTTGCGTAGAGGTGTTTATAGTATTCTCTGATGGTAGTTTGTATTTCTGTGGGGTCGGTGGTGATATCCCCTTTATCATTTTTAATTGCGTCGATTTGATTCTTCTGTCTTTTCTTCTTTATTAGTCTTGCTAGTGGTCTGTCAATTTTGTTGATCTTTTCAAAATACCGACTCCTGGATTCATTGATTTTTTGGAGGGTTTTTTGTGTCTCTATCTCCTTCAGTTCTGCTCTGATCTTAGTTATTTCTTGCCTTCTGCTAGCTTTCGGATGTGTTTGCTCTTGCTTCTCTAGTACTTTTAATTGCGATGTTAGAGTGTCAATTTTAGATCTTTCCTGCTTTCTCTTGTGGGCATTTAGTGCTATAAATTTCCCTCTACACACTGCTTTAAATGCGTCCCAGAGATTCTGGTATGTTGTATCTTTGTTCTCATTGGTTTCAAAGAACATCTTTATTTCTGCCTTCATTTCGTTATGTACCCAGTAGTCATTCAGGAGCAGGTTGTTCAGTTTCCATGTAGTTGAGCGGTTTTGATTGAGTTTCTTAGTCCTGAGTTCTAATTTGATTGCACTGTGGTCTGAGAGACAGTTTGTTATAATTTCTGTTCTTGTACATTTGCTGAGGAGTGCTTTACTTCCAATTACGTGGTCAATTTTGGAGTAAGTACGATGTGGTGCTGAGAAGAATGTATATTCTGTTGATTTGGGGTGGAGAGTTCTATAGATGTCTATTAGGTCTGCTTGCTGCAGAGATGAGTTCAATTCCTGGATATCCTTGTTAACTTTCTGTCTCATTGATCTGTCTAACGTTGACAGTGGAGTGTTGAAGTCTCCCATTATTATTGTATGGGAGTCTAAGTCTCTTTGTAAGTCTCTAAGGACTTGCTTTATGAATCTGGGTGCTCCTGTATTGGGTGCATATATATTTAGGATAGTTAGCTCTTCCTGTTGAATTGATCCCTTTACCATTATGTAATGGCCTTCTTTGTCTCTTTTGATCTTTGATGGTTTAAAGTCTGTTTTATCAGAGACTAGTATCGCAACCCCCGCTTTTTTTTGTTCTCCATTTGCTTGGTAAATCTTCCTCCATCCCTTTATTTTGAGCCTATGTATGTCTCTGCGTGTGAGATGGGTCTCCTGAATACAGCAGACTGATGGATCTTGACTCTTTATCCAGTTTGCCAGTCTGTGTCTTTTAATTGGAGCATTTAGTCCATTTACATTTAAGGTTAAGATTGTTATGTGTGAACTTGATCCTGCCATTATGATATTAACTGGTTATTTTGCTCGTTAATTGATGCAGTTTCTTCCTAGCCTTGATGGTCTTTACATTTTGGCATGTTTTTGCAATGGCTGGTACCGGTTGTTCCTTTCCATGTTTAGTGCTTCCTTCAGGGTCTCTTGTAAGGCAGGCCTAGTGGTGACAAAATCTCTAAGCATTTGCTTATCTGTAAAGGATTTTATTTCTCCTTCACTTATGAAACTTAGTTTGGCTGGATATAAAATTCTGGGTTGAAAATTCTTTTCTTTAAGAATGTTGAATATTGGCCCCCACTCTCTTCTGGCTTGAAGAGTTTCTGCCGAGAGATCTGCTGTTAGTCTGATGGGCTTCCCTTTGTGGGTAACCCGACCTTTCTCTCTAGCTGCCCTTAAGATTTTTTCCTTCATTTCAACTTTGGTGAATCTGGCAATTATGTGTCTTGGAGTTGCTCTTCTCGAGGAGTATCTTTGTGGCGTTCTCTGTATTTCCTGGATTTGAATGTTGGCCTGCCCTACTAGGTTGGGGAAGTTCTCCTGGATGATATCCTGAAGAGTGTTTTCCAACTTGGTTCCATTTTCCCCCTCACTTTCAGGCACCCCAATCAGACGTAGATTTGGTCTTTTTACATAATCCCATACTTCTTGCAGGCTTTGTTCATTTCTTTTTCTTCTTTTTTCTTTTGGTTTCTCTTCTCGCTTCATTTCATTCATTTGATCCTCCATCGCTGACATTCTTTCTTCCAGTTGATCGAGTCGGTTACTGAAGCTTGTGCATTTGTCACGTATTTCTCCTGCCATGGTTTTCGTCTCTTTCATTTCATTTATGAGCTTCTCTGCATTAATTACTCTAGCCATCAATTCTTCCACTTTTTTTTCAAGATTTTTAGTTTCTTTGCGCTGGGTACATAATTCCTCCTTTAGCTCTGAGAAATTGGATGGACTGAAGCCTTCTTCTCTCATGTCGTCAAAGCCATTCTCCGTCCAGCTTTGATCTGTTGCTGGCCATGAGCTGCGCTCCTTTGTCGGGGGAGATGCGCTCTTATTTTTTGAATTTCCAGCTTTTCTGCCCTGCTTTTCCCCCATCTTTGTGGTTTTATCTGCCTCTGGTCTTTGATGATGGTGATGTACTGATGGGGTTTTGGTGTAGGTGTCCTTCCTGTTTGATAGCTTTCCTTCTAACAGTCAGGATCCTCAGCTGTAGGTTGTAGCTGTAGGAGATTGCTTGAGGTCCACTCCAGACCCTGTTTGCCTGGGTATCAGCAGCAGAGGCTGCAGAAGATAGAATATTTCTGAACAGCGAGTGTACCTGTCTGATTCTTGCTTTGAAAGCTTCCTCTCAGGGGTGTACTCCACCCTGTGAGGTGTGGGGTGTCAGACTGCCCCTAGTGGGGGATGTCTCCCAGTTAGGCTACTCAGGGGTCAGGGACCCACTTGAGCAGGGAGTCTGTCCCTTCTCAGATCTCAACTTCCGTGTTGGGAGATCCACTGCTCTCTTCAAAGCTGTCAGACAGAGTCGTTTGCGTCTGCAGAGCTGCTGCCTTTGTTATTGTTTACTGTGCCCTGTCCCCAGAGGTGGAGTCTACAGAGACAGGCAGGTTTCCTTGAGCTGCTGTGAGCTCCACCCAGTTCGAGCTTCCCAGCAGCTTTGTTTACCTACTTAAGCCTCAGCAATGGCGGGCGCCCCTCCCCCAGCCTCGCTGCTGCCTTGCCGGTAGATCACAGACTGCTGTGCTAGCAATGAGAGAGGCTCCGTGGGTGTGGGACACTCCCGGCCAGGTGTGGGATATGATCTCCTGGTGTGCCTGTTTGCTTAAAGCGCAGTTTTGGGGTGGGAGTTACCCGATTTTCCAGGTGTTGTGTGTCTCAGTTCCCCTGGCTAGGAAAAGGGATTCCCTTCACCATTGCGCTTTCCAGGTGAGGCAATGCCTCGTCCTGCTTCAGCTCTCGCTGGTCGGGCTGCAGCAGCTGACCAGCACGGATCGTCTGGCACTCCCCAGTGAGATGAACCCAGTACCTCAGTTGAGAATGCAGAAATCACCGGTCTTCTGTGTCGCTCACGCTGGGAGTTGGAGTTCTTTTCATTTTTTAATTGAAGGTATTTCCATTTTCACCATAGCCCTCTATGGGATTCCAAATATCACTATGCAAATTCCACAAGAACAGTGGAAGCGAAAGACTTCGGGAGGGGAAAACTGTAACGCTGTGAGATGAATTAACAGAACACAAAGCAGTTTCTCAGATATCTTCTTTCCAGTTTTTAACGAAAGATATTTCCTTTTTCACCATAGTCCTCTATGGGCTTCCAAATATCACTTTGCAAATCCTACAAGAACAGTCTTAGCAAAAGCCTTCTTGAGGGGAAAGCTGTAACTCGGTGAGATGCTTTAACAGAACACACGGCAGTTTCTCAAAAAGCTTCTTTCCAGTTTTTAACGGAAGATATGTCATTTTTCACCATAGCCCTCTAGGGGCTTCCAAATATCACTTTGCAAATTCCACAAGAACAGTTTTACGAAAGGCTTCTTGAGAAGAAAGCTGTAAATCTGTGAGATGAATTAACAGAACACAAAGCAGTTTCACAGAAAGCTTCATTTCAGTTTTTATCTTTGGATGTTTTCTTTTTCATCATAGCCCTCTATGTGCCTTCAAATATCACTTTGAAAATTCCACAAGGAAAGTCTTAGTGAACGGCTTCTTGAGGGGAAAACTGTAACTCTGTGAGATGAATTAACAGAAAACAAAGCAGTTTCTCAGATAGCTTCTTTCCAGTTTCTAACGGAGGATATTTCCTTTTAAGCCATAGCCCTCTATGGGCTTCCAAATATCACTTTGCCAGTTTCACAAGAACAGTCTTAGCGAAAGGCTTCCTGAGGGGAAAGTTGTAACTCTGTGAGATGAATTAACAGAACACAAAGCAGTTTCTCAAAAAGCTTCTTTCCAGTTTTTAACCGAAGATATTTCCTTTTTCAACATAACCCTGTATGGGCTTCCAAATATCACTTTGCAAATTCCACAAGAACAGTCTTAGCGAAAGGCTTTTAGAGGGAAATATTGTAACTATGTGAGATGAATTAACAGAACACAAAGCAATTTCTCAGAAAGCTTCTTTTCAGTTTTTATCTTACGATATTTCCTTTTTCACCATAGACCTCTATGGGCTTCCAAATCTCACTTTGCAAATTCCACAAGAACAGTCTTAGCGAAAGAATTATTGAGTGGAAAGCTGTAACTCTTTGAGGTGAATTAACAGAACAAAAAGGAGTTTCTCAGAAAGCTTCTTTCCGCTTTTTAACAGAAGATATTTCCTTTTTCACCATAGCGCTCTATGGGCTTCCAAATATCATTTTGCAAATCCCACAACAACAGTCTTAGCGAAAGGCTTCTTGAAGGGAAAGCTGTAACTGGGTGAGGTCTATTATCAGAACACATGGCAGTTTCTCAGAAAGCTTCTTTCCAGTTTTTAACTGAAGATATTTCCTTTTTCACCATAGCCCTCTATGGGCTTCCAAATATCACTTTGCAAATTCGACAACAGCCTTAGCGAAAGGCTTTTAGAGGGAAATGTAACACTGTGAGATGAATTAACAGAACACAAAGCAGTTTCTCAGAAAGCTTCTTTCCAGTTTTTAACGGAAAATAATTCGTTTTTCACCATAGCCCTCTATGGGATTCTAAATATCACTTTCCAAATTTCAGAAGAACAGTCTTACCGAAAGGCTTCTTGAGAAGAAAGCTGTAACTCTGTGAGATGAATTAACGGAACACAAAGCAGTTTCTCAGAAATCTTCTTTCCAGTTTTTAACGGAAGATATGTCCTTTTTCACCATAGCCCTCTATGGGCTTGCAAATATCACTTTGCAAATTCCACAAGAACAGTCTTACCGAAAGGCTTCTTGAGAAGAAAGCTGTAACTCTGTGAGATGAATTAACAGAAAACAAAGCAGTTTCTCAGAAAATTTCTTTCCAGTTTTTAAAGGAAGATATGTCCTTTTTCACCATAGCCCTCTATGGGCTTCCAAACATCACTTTGCAAATTCCACAAGAACAGTCTTCGGGAAAGGCTTCTGGAGGGGAAACCTGTAACTCTGTGAGATGAATTAACAGAACACAAAGCAGTTTCTCAGAAAGCTTCTTTCCAGTTTTTAACTGAAGATATTTCCTTTTTCACCATAGCCCTCTAAGGGCTTCCAAATATCACATTGCAAATGCCACAAGAACAGTCTTAGCGAAAGGCTTCTAGAGGGGAAAGCTGTAACTTGGTTAGATGTATTAACAGAACACACGGCAGTATCTCAGAATGCTTCTGTCCAGTTTTTAACGGAAGATATTTCCTTTTTCAACATAGCCCTCTAAGGGCTTCCAAATATCACTTTGCAAATTCCAAAAGAGCAGTCTTAGCGAAAGACTTCTGGAGCGGAAAGCTGTAACTCTCTGAAATGAATTAACAGAACACAGAGCTGTTTCTCAGAAAGCTTCTTTCCAGTTTTCAACCGAAGATATTTTCTTTTTCCCATAGCCCTCTATGGGCTTCCAAATATCACTTAGAAAATTCCACAAGAACAGTCTTAGCGAAAGGCTTCTTGAGGTAAAAGCTGTAACACGGTGAGATGTTTTAACAGAACACACATCAGTTTCTCAGAAAGCTTCTTTCCAATTTTTAACGTAAGTTATTTCCTTTTTCACCGTAGCCCTCTACGGGCTTCTAAGATCACTTTGCAAATTCCACAAGAACAGTCTTAGCGAAAGGCTTCTGGGAGCAAAGCTGTAATTCTGTGAGATGAACTAACAAAACACGAAGCAGTTTCTCAGAAATCTTTTTTTCGGTTTTTAATGGAAGAAATGCCCTTTTTCATCATAGCCCTCAATGGGCTTCCAAATTTCACTTTGCAAATTCCACAAGAACAGTCTTAGCGAAAGGCTTTTTGAGGGGAAAGCTGTAACTCTGGTGACGAATTAACAGAACACTAAGCAGTTTCTCAGCAAGCTTCCTTTCAGTTTTTGTCTTAGGATATTTCCTTTTTCACCATAGCCCTCTATGGGCTTCCAAATATCCCTTTGCATATTCCAAAAGAACAGGCTTAGTGATCGGCTTCATGATAGGAAAGCTGTAACTCTGTGAGATTAATTAACGGAACACAAAGCAGTTTCTCAGAAAGGTTCTTTCCAGTTTTTAGCGGAAGATATTTCCTTTTTCGCCATAGTCCACTATGGGCTTCAAAATATCACTTTGCAAATTCCACAAGAACAGTCTTAGTGAACGGCCTCTTGAGGGGAATTCTGTAACTGTCTGAGATGAATTAACAGAACACAAAGCAGTTTCTCAGAATGGTTCTTTCCAGTTTTTAACGGAAGATATTTCCTTTTTCACCTTAGCCCTCTATGGGCTTCCAAATATCACTTTGCAAATTTCACAAAACAGTCTTAGTTAACGGCTCCTTGAGGGGAAAGCTGTAACTCTGTGAGTGAACTAACAAAACACAAAGCAGCTTTCCATACAGCTTCTTTACGGTTTTTATCTTAGGATATTTCCATTTTCACCATAGCCTACTATGGGTATCGAAATATCACTTTGGAAATTCCACAAAAACAGTCTTAGCGGAAGGATTCTTGAGGCAAAAGCAGTAACTCTTTGAGATGAATTAACAGAACACAAAGCAGTTTCTCAGAAAGCTTCTTTCCAGTTTTTAACTGAAGGTATTTCCTTTTTCACCATAGCCCTCTATGGGCTTCAAAATATCACTTTGTAAATTCCACAACAACAGCCTTAGCGAAAGGCTTCCTGAGGTAAAAGAGTAACTGTGAGTTGAATTAACAGAACACAAAGCAGTTTCTCAGAAAGCTTCTTTTCAGTTTTTATCTTAGGATGTTTCCTTTTTCACCATTGCCCTCTATGTGCCTCCAAATATTACTTTGCAATTCCACAAGAACAGTCTTAGTGAACGGCTTCCTGAGGGGAAAGCTGTAGCTCGGTGATATGTACTAACAGAACACACCGCATTTTCTCAGAATGGTTCTTTCCCGTTTTTAACGGAAGATATTTCCTTTTTCACCTTAGCCCTCTATGGGCTTCCAAATATCACTTTGCAAATTTCACAAAACAGTCTTAGTGAACGGCTTCTTGAGGGAAAAGCTGTAGCTCTGTGAGATGAACTAACAGAACACAAAGCACTTTTTCAGACAGCTTCTTTTCGGTAAGTATCTTACGATATTTCCATTTTCACCATAGCCCTCTATGGGCTTCCACATATCACTTTGGAAATTCCTCAAAAACAGTCTTAGCGGAAGGCTTCTTGAGGGGAAAGCTGTAACTCTTTGAGATGAATTAACAGAACACAAAGCAGTTTCTCGGAAAGCTTCTTTTCATTTTTTAACTGAAGTTATTTCCATTTTCACCATAGCCCTCTATGGGATTCCAAATATCACTATGCAAATTCCACAAGAACAGTGGAAGCGAAAGACTTCTGGAGGGGAAAACTGTAACTCTGTGAGATGAATTAACAGAACACAAAGCAGTTTCTCAGATATCTTCTTTCCAGTTTTTAACGAAAGATATTTCCTTTTTCACCATAGCCCTCTATGGGCTTCCCAATATCACTTTGCAAATCCCACAGGAACAGTCTTAGCGAAAGCCTTCTTGAGGGGAAAGCTGTAACTCAGTGAGATGCTTTAACAGAACACACGGCAGTTTCTCAAAAAGCTTCTTTCCAGTTTTTAACGGAAGATATTTCCTTTTTCACCATAGCCCTCTAGGAGTTTTCTAATATCACTTTGCAAATTTCACAAGAATAGTCTCAGTGAACTGCTTCTTGAAGGGAAAGCTGTAACTCTGTGAGATGAACTAATAGAACACAAATCAGTTTATCAGAAAGCTTCTTTACAGTTTTTATCGGAAAATATTTCCTTTTTCACCATTGCCCTCTATGAGATTCTAAACATCACTTTCCAAATTTCAGAAGAACAGTCTTAGTGAACGGCCTCATGAGGGGAAATCTGTGACACTTTGAGATGAATTAACAGAACACAAAGCAGTTTCTCAGAAAGCTTCTTTTCGGATTTTATCTTACTATATTTCCTTTTTCAACATAGCCCTCTATGGTCTTCCAAATATCACTTTGCAAATTACACAAGAACAGTCTTTGTGAAAGACTTCTTGAGGGGAAAGCTGTAACTCTCTGAGATGAATTAACAGAACACAAAGCAGTTTCTCAGAAAGCTTCTTTTCAGTTTTTATCTTAGGATATTTCCTTTTTCAGCATAGCCCTCTATGGGCTTCCAAAAACATTTTGCAAATTCCACAAGAACAGTCTTAGCGAAAGGATTCTGGAGATAAAAGCTTTAAATCTGTAAGATGAATTAAGAGAATTCAAAGCAGTTTCTCAGAAACATTCTTTTCGTTTTTCATCTTACGATATTTCCATTTTCACCATAGGGCTATAGGGTTTCCAAATATCACTTTGCAAATTCCAGAAGAAAAGTCTTAGCGAAAGGCTTCTTGAGGGTAAAGCTGTAACTCTGTAAGATGAATTAACAGAACACAAAACATTTTCTCAGAAACCTACTTTTCAGTTTTTACCTTAGGATATTTCCTTTTTCACCATAGCCCTCTATGGGATTCCAATTATCACTTTGAAATTTCCACATGAACAGTCTTAGCGAAAGTCTTCTTGAGGTAAAAGAGTAACTCTGTGACTTGAATTAACAGAACACAAAGCAGTTTCTCAGAAAGCTTCTTTTCAGTTTTTATCTTAGGATGTTTCCTTTTTCACCATTGCCCTCTATGTGCCTCCAAATATCACTTTGCAATTCCACAAGAACAGTCTTAGTGAACGGCTTCCTGAGGGGAAAGCTGTAGCACGGTGATATGTACTAACAGAACACACCGCATTTTCTCAGAATGGTTCTTTCCAGTTTTTAACGGAAGATATTTCCTTTTTCACCTTAGCCCTCTATGGGCTTCCAAATATCACTTTGCAAATTTCACAAAACAGTCTTAGTGAACGGCTTCTTGAGGGAAAAGCTGTAGCTCTGTGAGATGAACTAACAGAACACAAAGCACTTTTTCAGACAGCTTCTTTTCGGTAAGTATCTTACGATATTTCCATTTTCACCATAGCCCTCTATGGGCTTCCACATATCACTTTGGAAATTCCTCAAAAACAGTCTTAGCGGAAGGCTTCTTGAGGGGAAAGCTGTAACTCTTTGAGATGAATTAACAGAACACAAAGCAGTTTCTCGGAAAGCTTCTTTTCATTTTTTAACTGAAGTTATTTCCATTTTCACCATAGCCCTCTAAGGGATTCCAAATATCACTATGCAAATTCCACAAGAACAGTGGAAGCGAAAGACTTCTGGAGGGGAAAACTGTAACTCTGTGAGATGAATTAACAGAACACAAAGCAGTTTCTCAGATATCTTCTTTCCAGTTTTTAACGAAAGATATTTCCTTTTTCACCATAGCCCTCTATGGGCTTCCAAATATCACTTTGCAAATCCTACAGGAACAGTCTTAGCGAAAGCCTTCTTGAGGGGAAAGCTGTAACTCGGTGAGATGCTTTAACAGAACACACGGCAGTTTCTCAAAAAGCTTCTTTCCACTTTTTAATTGAAGATATTTCCTTTTTCACCATAGCCCTCCAGGAGTTTTCTAATATCACTTTGCAAATTTCACAAGAATAGTCTCAGTGAACTGCTTCTTGAAGGGAAAGCTGTAACTCTGTGACATGAACTAACAGAACACAAAGTAGTTTATCAGAAAGCTTCTTTACAGTTTTTATCGGAAAACATTTCCTTTTTCACCATTGCCCTCTATGAGATTCTAAATATCACTTTCCAAATTTCAGAAGAACAGTCTTAGTGAACGGCCTCATGAGGGGAAATCTGTGACACTTTGAGATGAATTAACAGAACGCAAAGCAGTTTCTCAGAAAGCTTCTTTTCGGATTTTATCTTACTATATTTCCTTTTTCAACATAGCCCTCTATGGTCTTCCAAATATCACTTTCCAAATTACACAAGAACAGTCTTTGTGAAAGACTTCTTGAGGGGAAAGCTGTAACTCTCTGAGATGAATTAACAGAACACAAAGCAGTTTCTCAGAAAGCTTCTTTTCAGTTTTTATCTTAGGATATTTCCTTTTTCAGCATACCCCTCTATGGGCTTCCAAAAACATTTTGCAAATTCCACAAGAACAGTCTTAGCGAAAGGATTCTGGAGATAAAAGCTGTAAATCTGTAAGATGAATTAAAAGAATTCAAAGCAGTTTCTCAGAAACCTTCTTTTCGTTTTTTATCTTAGGATATTTCCATTTTCACCATAGGGCTATAGGGTTGCCAAATATCACTTTGTAAATTCCAGAAGAAAAGTCTTAGCGAAAGGCTTCTTGAGGGTAAAGCTGTAACTCTGTAAGGTGATTTAACAGAACACAAAACATTTTCTCAGAAACCTACTTTTCAGTTTTTACCTTAGGATATTTCCTTTTTCACCATAGCCCTCTATGGGATTCCAATTATCACTTTGAAAATTCCACATGAACAGTCTTAGCGAAAGTCTTCTTGAGGGGAAAGCTGTAACTCTGTGAGAGGAACTAACTGAACACAAAGCAGTTTCTCAGAAAGCTTCTTTCCAGTTTTTAACTGAGGATATTTCCTTTTTCACCATAGCCCTTTTGGGCTTCCAAATATCACTTTGCAAATTCCACAACAACATCCTTAGCGAAAGGCTTCCTGAGGTAAAAGAGCAACTCTGTGACTTGAATTAACAGAACACAAAGCAGTTTCTCAGAAAGCTTCTTTTCAGTTTTTATCTTAGGATGTTTCCTTTATCACCATTGCCCTCTATGTGCCTCCAAATATCACTTTGCAATTCCACAAGAACAGTCTTAGTGAACGGCTTCCTGAGGGGAAAGCTGTAGCTCGGTGATATGTACTAACAGAACACACCGCATTTTCTCAGAATGGTTCTTTCCAGTTTTTAATGGAAGATATTTCCTTTTTCACCTTAGCCCTCTATGGGCTTCCAAATATCACTTTGCAAATTTCACAAAACAGTCTTAGTGAACGGCTTCTTGAGGGAAAAGCTGTAGCTCTGTGAGATGAACTAACAGAACACAAAGCACTTTTTCAGACAGCTTCTTTTCGGTAAGTATCTTACGATATTTCCATTTTCACCATAGCCCTCTATGGGCTTCCACATATCACTTTGGAAATTCCTCAAAAACAGTCTTAGCGGAAGGCTTCTTGAGGGGAAAGCTGTAACTCTTTGAGATGAATTAACAGAACACAAAGCAGTTTCTCGGAAAGCTTCTTTTCATTTTTTAACTGAAGTTATTTCCATTTTCACCATAGCCCTCTAAGGGATTCCAAATATCACTATGCAAATTCCACAAGAACAGTGGAAGCGAAAGACTTCTGGAGGGGAAAACTGTAACTCTGTGAGATGAATTAACAGAACACAAAGCAGTTTCTCAGATATCTTCTTTCCAGTTTTTAACGAAAGATATTTCCTTTTTCACCATAGCCCTCTATGGGCTTCCAAATATCACTTTGCAAATCCTACAGGAACAGTCTTAGCGAAAGCCTTCTTGAGGGGAAAGCTGTAACTCGGTGAGATGCTTTAACAGAACACACGGCAGTTTCTCAAAAAGCTTCTTTCCACTTTTTAATTGAAGATATTTCCTTTTTCACCATAGCCCTCTAGGAGTTTTCTAATATCACTTTGCAAATTTCACAAGAATAGTCTCAGTGAACTGCTTCTTGAAGGGAAAGCTGTAACTCTGTGACATGAACTAACAGAACACAAAGTAGTTTATCAGAAAGCTTCTTTACAGTTTTTATCGGAAAATATTTCCTTTTTCACCATTGCCCTCTATGAGATTCTAAATATCACTTTCCAAATTTCAGAAGAACAGTCTTAGTGAACGGCCTCATGAGGGGAAATCTGTGACACTTTGAGATGAATTAACAGAACGCAAAGCAGTTTCTCAGAAAGCTTCTTTTCGGATTTTATCTTACTATATTTCCTTTTTCAACATAGCCCTCTATGGTCTTCCAAATATCACTTTCCAAATTACACAAGAACAGTCTTTGTGAAAGACTTCTTGAGGGGAAAGCTGTAACTCTCTGAGATGAATTAACAGAACACAAAGCAGTTTCTCAGAAAGCTTCTTTTCAGTTTTTATCTTAGGATATTTCCTTTTTCAGCATACCCCTCTATGGGCTTCCAAAAACATTTTGCAAATTCCACAAGAACAGTCTTAGCGAAAGGATTCTGGAGATAAAAGCTGTAAATCTGTAAGATGAATTAAAAGAATTCAAAGCAGTTTCTCAGAAACCTTCTTTTCGTTTTTTATCTTAGGATATTTCCATTTTCACCATAGGGCTATAGGGTTGCCAAATATCACTTTGTAAATTCCAGAAGAAAAGTCTTAGCGAAAGGCTTCTTGAGGGTAAAGCTGTAACTCTGTAAGGTGATTTAACAGAACACAAAACATTTTCTCAGAAACCTACTTTTCAGTTTTTACCTTAGGATATTTCCTTTTTCACCATAGCCCTCTATGGGATTCCAATTATCACTTTGAAAATTCCACATGAACAGTCTTAGCGAAAGTCTTCTTGAGGGGAAAGCTGTAACTCTGTGAGAGGAACTAACTGAACACAAAGCAGTTTCTCAGAAAGCTTCTTTCCAGTTTTTAACTGAGGATATTTTCTTTTTCACCATAGCCCTTTTGGGCTTCCAAATATCACTTTGCAAATTCCACAACAACATCCTTAGCGAAAGGCTTCCTGAGGTAAAAGAGCAACTCTGTGACTTGAATTAACAGAACACAAAGCAGTTTCTCAGAAAGCTTCTTTTCAGTTTTTATCTTAGGATGTTTCCTTTATCACCATTGCCCTCTATGTGCCTCCAAATATCACTTTGCAATTCCACAAGAACAGTCTTAGTGAACGGCTTCCTGAGGGGAAAGCTGTAGCTCGGTGATATGTACTAACAGAACACACCACATTTTCTCAGAATGGTTCTTTCCAGTTTTTAACGGAAGATATTTCCTTTTTCACCTTAGCCCTCTATGGGCTTCCAAATATCACTTTGCAAATTTCACAAAACAGTCTTAGTGAACGGCTTCTTGAGGGAAAAGCTGTAGCTCTGTGAGATGAACTAACAGAACACAAAGCACTTTTTCAGACAGCTTCTTTTCGGTAAGTATCTTACGATATTTCCATTTTCACCATAGCCCTCTATGGGCTTCCACATATCACTTTGGAAATTCCTCAAAAACAGTCTTAGCGGAAGGCTTCTTGAGGGGAAAGCTGTAACTCTTTGAGATGAATTAACAGAACACAAAGCAGTTTCTCGGAAAGCTTCTTTTCATTTTTTAACTGAAGTTATTTCCATTTTCACCATAGCCCTCTATGGGATTCCAAATATCACTATGCAAATTCCACAAGAACAGTGGAAGCGAAAGACTTCTGTAGGGGAAAACTGTAACTCTGTGAGATGAATTAACAGAACACAAAGCAGTTTCTCAGATATCTTCTTTCCAGTTTTTAACGAAAGATATTTCCTTTATCACCATAGACCTCTAGGGGCTTCCAAATATCACTTTGCAAATCCCACAAGAACAGTCTTAGCGAAAGCCTTCTTGAGGGGAAAGCTGTAACTCGGTGAGATGCTTTAACAGAACACACGGCAGTTTCTCAAAAAGCTTCTTTCCAGTTTTTAACGGAAGATATTTCCTTTTTCACCATAGCCCTCTAGGAGTTTTCTAATATCACTTTGCAAATTTCACAAGAATAGTCTCAGTGAACTGCTTCTTGAAGGGAAAGCTGTAACTCTGTGAGATGAACTAACAGAACACAAAGCAGTTTATCAGAAAGCTTCTTTACAGTTTTTATCGGAAAATATTTCCTTTTTCACCATTGCCCTCTATGAGATTCTAAATATCACTTTCCAAATTTCAGAAGAACAGTCTTAGTGAACGGCCTCATGAGGGGAAATCTGTGACACTTTGAGATGAATTAACAGAACACAAAGCAGTTTCTCAGAGAGCTTCTTTTCGGATTTTATCTTACTATATTTCCTTTTTCTACATAGCCCTCTATGGTCTTCCAAAAACATTTTGCAAATTCCACAAGAACAGTCTTAGCGAAAGGATTCTGGAGATAAAAGCTGTAAATCTGTAAGATGAATTAAAGGAATTCAGAGCAGTTTCTCAGAAACCTTCTTTTCGTTTTTTATCTTACGATATTTCCATTTTCACCATAGGGCTATAGGGTTTCCAAATATCACTTTGCAAATCCAGAAGAAAAGTCTTAGCGAAAGGCTTCTTGAGGGTAAAGCTGTAACACTGTAAGATGAATTAACAGAACACAAAACATTTTCTCAGAAACCTACATTTCAGTTTTTACCTTAGGATATTTCCTTTTTCACCATAGCCCTCTATGGGATTCCAATTATTACTTTGATAATTCCACATGAACAGTCTTAGCGAAAGTCTTCTTGAGGGGAAAGCTGTAACTCTGTGAGAGGAACTAACTGAACACAAAGCAGTTTCTCAGAAAGCTTCTTTCCAGTTTTTAACTGAGGATATTTCCTTTTTCACCATAGCCCTTTTGGGCTTCCAAATATCACTTTGCAAATTCCACAACAACAGCCTTAGCGAAAGGCTTCCTTAGGTAAAAGAGTAACTCTGTGACTTGAATTAACAGAACACAAAGCAGTTTCTCAGAAAGCTTCTTTTCAGTTTTTATCTTAGGATGTTTCCTTTTTCACCATTGCCCTCTATGTGCCTCCAAATATCACTTTGCAATTCCACAAGAACAGTCTTAGTGAACGGCTTCCTGAGGGGAAATCTGTAGCTCGGTGATATGTACTAACAGAACACACCGCATTTTCTCAGAATGGTTCTTTCCAGTTTTTAACGGAAGATATTTCCTTTTTCACCTTAGCCCTCTATGGGCTTCCAAATATCACTTTGCAAATTTCACAAAACAGTCTTAGTGAACGGCTTCTTGAGGGAAAAGCTGTAGCTCTGTGAGATGAACTAACAGAACACAAAGCACTTTTTCAGACAGCTTCTTTTTGGTAAGTATCCTACGATATTTCCATTTTCACCATAGCCCTCTATGGGCTTCCACATATCACTTTGGAAATTCCTCAAAAACAGTCTTAGCGGAAGGCTTCTTGAGGGGAAAGCTGTAACTCTTTGAGATGAATTAACAGAACACAAAGCAGTTTCTCGGAAAGCTTCTTTTCATTTTTTAACTGAAGTTATTTCCATTTTCACCATAGCCCTCTATGGGATTCCAAATATCACTATGCAAATTCCACAAGAACAGTGGAAGCGAAAGACTTCTGGAGGGGAAAACTGTAACTCTGTGAGATGAATTAACAGAACACAAAGCAGTTTCTCAGATATCTTCTTTCCAGTTTTTAACGAAAGATATTTCCTTTATCACCATAGACCTCTAGGGGCTTCCAAATATCACTTTGCAAATCCCACAAGAACAGTCTTAGCGAAAGCCTTCTTGAGGGGGAAAGCTGTAACTCGGTGAGATGCTTTAACAGAACACACGGCAGTTTCTCAAAAAGCTTCTTTCCAGTTTTTAATTGAAGATATTTCCTTTTTCACCATAGCCCTCTAGGAGTTTTCTAATATCACTTTGCAAATTTCACAAGAATAGTCTCAGTGAACTGCTTCTTGAAGGGAAAGCTGTAACACTGTGAGATGAACTAACAGAACACAAAGCAGTTTATCAGAAAGCTTCTTTACAGTTTTTATCGGAAAATATTGCCTTTTTCACCATTGCCCTCTATGAGATTCTAAATATCACTTTCCAAATTTCAGAAGAACAGTCTTAGTGAACGGCCTCATGAGGGGAAATCTGTGACACTTTGAGATGAATTAACAGAACACAAAACAGTTTCTCAGAAAGCTTCTTTTCGGATTTTACCTTACTATATTTCCTTTTTCAACATAGCCCTCTATGGTCTTCCAAATATCACTTTGCAAATTACACTAGAACAGTCTTTGTGAAAGACTTCTTGAGGGGAAAGCTGTAACTCTCTGAGATGAATTAACAGAACACAAAGCACTTTCTCAGAAAGCTTCTTTTCAGTTTTTATCTTAGGATATTTCCTTTTTCAGCATAGCGCTCTATGGGCTTCCAAAAACATTTTGCAAATTCCACAAGAACAGTCGTAGCGAAAGGATTCTGGACATAAAAGCTGTAAATCTGTAAGATGAATTAAAAGAATTCAAAGCAGTTTCTCAGAAACCTTCTTTTCGTTTTTTATCTTACGATATTTCCA
>NW_027327554.1:300000-430827 GCF_047675955.1 Chlorocebus sabaeus
TTTCACCATAGCCCTCTATGGGCTTCCAAATATCCCTTTGCCAATTCCACAAGAACAGCCTTAGCGAAAGGCTTCTTGAAGGGAAAGACGTAACTCTGTGAGATGAATTAACAGAACACAGAGCAGTTTCTCAGAAAGCTTCTTTCCAGTTTTGAACGGAAGATATTTCCTTTTTCACCATAGCCCTGTTTGGGCTTCCAAATATCCCCTTGCCAATTCCACAAGAACATCCTTAGCGAAAGGCTTCTTGAAGGGAAAGATGTAACTCTGTGAGATGAATTAACAGAACACAGAGCAGTTTCTCAGAAAGCTTCTTTCCAGTTTTGAACGGAGGATATTTCCTTTTTCACCATAGCCCTCTATGGGCTTCCAAATATCCCTTTGCCAATTCCACAAGAACAGCCTTATCGAAAGGCTTCTTGAAGGGAAAGATGTAACTCGGTGAGATGAATTAACAGAACACAGAGCAGTTTCTCAGAAAGCTTCTTTGCAGTTTTGAACGGAAGATATTTCCTTTTTCACCATAGCCCTCTATGGGCTTCCAAGTATCCCTTTGCCAATTCCCCAAGTACAGCCTTAGCGAAAGGCTTCTTGAAGGGAAAGATGTAACTCTGTGAGATGAATTAACAGAACACAGAGCAGTTTCTCAGAAAGCTTCTTTCCAGTTTTGAACGGAAGATGTTTCCTTTTTCAGCATAGCCCTCTATGGGCTTCCAAATATCCCTTTGCCAAATCCACAAGAACAGCCTTAGCGAAAGGCTCCTTGAAGGGAAAGATGTAACTCTGTGAGATGAATTAACAGAACACAGAGCAGTTTCTCAGAAAGCTTCTTTCCAGTTTTGAACGGAAGATATTTCCTCTTTCACCATAGCCCTCTATGGGCTTCCAAATATCCCTTTGCCAATTCCACAAGAACAGCCTTAGCGAAAGGCATCTTGAAGGGAAAGATGTAACTCTGTGAGATGAATTAACAGAACACAGAGCAGTTTCTCGGATAGCTTCTTTCCACTTATGAACGGAAGACATTTCCTTTTTCACCATAGCCCTCTATGGGCTTCCAAATATCCCTTTGCCAATTCCACAAGAACAGCCTTAGCGAAAGGATACTGGAAGGGAAAGATGTAACTCTGTGAGATGAATTAAGAGAACACAGAGCAGTTTCTCAGAAAGCTTCTTTCCAGTGTTGAACGGAAGATATTTCCTTTTTCACCAGAGCCCTCTATGGGCTTCCAAATATCCCTTTGCCTATTCCACAAGAACAGCCTTAGCGAAAGGCTTCTTGAAGGGAAAGATGTAACTCTGTGAGATGAATTAACAGAACACAGAGCAGTTTCTCAGAAAGCTTCTTTCCAGTTTTGAATGGAAGATATTTCCGTTTTCACCATAGCCCTCTATGGGCTTCCAATTATCCCTTTGCCAAATCCACAAGAACAGCCTTAGCAAAAGGCTTCTTGAAGGGAAAGATGTAACTCTGTGAGATGAATTAACAGAACACAGAGCAGTTTCTCAGAAAGCTTCTTTGCAATTTTGAACGGAAGATATTTCCTTTTTCACCATAGCCCTCTATGGGCTTCCAAATATCCCTTTGCCAATTCCACAAGAACAGCCTTAGCGAAAGGCTTCTTGAAGGGAAAGATGTAACTCTGTGAGATGAATTAACAGAACACAGAGCAGTTTCTCAGAAAGCTTCTTTCCAGTTTTGAACGGAAGATGTTTCCTTTTTCACCATAGCCCTCTATGGGCTTCCAAATATCCCTTAGCAAATTCCACAAGAACTGCCTTAGCGAAAGGCTCCTTGAAGGGAAAGATGTAACTCTGTGAGATGAATTAACAGAACACAGAGCAGTTTCTCGGAAAGCTTCTTTCTTGTTTTCAAAGGAAGATATTTCCTCTTTCACCATAGCCCTCTATGGGCTTCCAAATATCCCTTTGCCAATTCCACAAGAACAGCCTTAGCGAAAGGCTTCTTGAAGGGAAAGGCGTAACTCTGTGAGATGAATTAACAGAACACAGAGCAGTTTCTCAGAAAGCTTCTTTCCAGTTTTGAACGGAAGATATTTCCTCTTTCACCATAGCCCTCTATGGGCTTCCAAATATCCCTTTGCCAATTCCACAAGAACAGCCTTAGCGAAAGGCTTCTTGAAGGGAAAGACGAAAATCTGTGAGATGAATTAACAGAACACAGAGCAGTTTCTCAGAAAGCTTCTTTCCAGTTTTGAACGGAAGTTATTTCCTTTTTCACCATAGCCCTGTTTGGGCTTCCAAATATCCGCTTGCCAATTCCACAAGAACATCCTTAGCGAAAGACTTCTTGAAGGGAAAGATGTAGCTCTGTGAGATGAATTTACAGAATACAGAGCAGTTTCTCAGAAAGCTTCTTTCCAGTTTTGAACGGAAGATATTTCCTTTTTCACCATAGCCCACTATGGGCTTCCAAATATCCCTTTGCCAATTCCACAAGAACAGCCTTAGCGAAAGTCTTCTTGAAGGGAAAGATGTAACTCTGTGAGATGAATTAACAGAACACAGAGCAGTTTCTCAGAAAGCTTCTTTCCAGTTTTGAACGGAAGATATTTCCTTTTTCACCATAGCCCTCTATGGGCTTCCAAATATCCCTTTGCCAATTCCACAAGAACAGCCTTAGCGGAAGGCTTCTTGAAGGGAAAGATGTAACTCCGTCAGATGAATTAACAGAACACAGAGCAGTTTCTCAGATAGCTTCTTTCCACTTTTGAACGGAAGATATTTCCTTTTTCACCATAGCCCTCTATGGGCTTCCAAATATCCCTTTGCAAATTCCACAAGAACTGCCTTAGCGAAAGGCTCCTTGAAGGGAAAGATGTAACTCTGTGAGATGAATTAACGAACACAGAGCAGTTTCTCAGAAAGCTTCTTTCCACTTTTGAAAGGAAGATATTTCCTCTTTCACCATAGCCCTCTATGGGCTTCCAAATATCCCTTTGCCAATTCCACAAGAACAGCCTTAGCGAAAGGCTTCTTGAAGGGAAAGATGTAACTCTGTGAGATGAATTAACAGAACACAGAGCAGTTTCTCGGATAGCTTCTTTCCACTTATGAACGGAAGACATTTCCTTTTTCACCATAGCCCTCTATGGGCTTCCAAATATCCCTTTGCCAATTCCACAAGAACAGCCTTAGCGAAAGGCTTCTTGAAGGGAAAGATGTAACTCTGTGAGATGAATTAAAAGAACACATAGCAGTTTCTCAGAAAGCTTCTTTCCAGTGTTGAACGGAAGATATTTCCTTTTTCACCATAGCCCTCTATGGGCTTCCAAATATCCCTTTGCCAATTCCACAAGAACAGCCTTAGCGAAAGGCTTCCTGAAGGGAAAGATGTAACTCTGTGAGATGAATTAACAGAACACAGAGTAGTTTCTCAGAAAGCTTCTTTCCAGTTTTGAATGGAAGATATTTCCTTTTTCACCATAGCCCTCTATGGGCTTCCAAATATCCCTTTGCCAAATCCACAAGAACAGCCTTAGCAAAAGGCTTCTTGAAGGGAAAGATGTAACTCTGTGAGATGAATTAACAGAACACAGAACAGTTTCTCAGAAAGCTTCTTTGCAATTTTGAACGGAAGATATTTCCTTTTTCACCATAGCCCTCTATGGGCTTCCAAATATCCCTTTGCCAATTCCACAAGAACAGCCTTAGCGAAAGGCTTCTTGAAGGGAAAGATGTAACTCTGTGAGATGAATTAACAGAACACAGAGCAGTTTCTCAGAAAGCTTCTTTCCAGTTTTGAACGGAAGATGTTTCCTTTTTCACCATAGCCCTCTATGGGCTTCCAAATATCCCTTAGCAAATTCCACAAGAACTGCCTTAGCGTAAGGCTCCTTGAAGGGAAAGATGTAACTCTGTGAGATGAATTAACAGAACACAGAGCAGTTTCTCAGAAAGCTTCTTTCTACTTTTGAACGGAAGATATTTCCTCTTTCACCATAGCCCTCTATGGGCTTCCAAATATCCCTTTGCCAATTCCACAAGAACAGCCTTAGCGAAAGGCTTCTTGAAGGGAAAGACGTAACTCTGTGAGATGAATTAACAGAACACAGAGCAGTTTCTCAGAAAGCTTCTTTCCAGTTTTGAACGGAAGATATTTCCTTTTTCACCATAGCCCTGTTTGGGCTTCCAAATATCCCCTTGCCAATTCCACAAGAACATCCTTAGCGAAAGGCTTCTTGAAGGGAAAGATGTAACTCTGTGAGATGAATTAACAGAACACAGAGCAGTTTCTCAGAAACCTTCTTTCCAGTTTTGAACGGAGGATATTTCCTTTTTCACCATAGCCCTCTATGGGCTTCCAAATATCCCTTTGCCAATTCCACAAGAACAGCCTTAGCGAAAGGCTTCTTGAAGGGAAAGTTGTAACTCGGTGAGATGAATTAACAGAACACAGAGCAGTTTCTCAGAAAGCTTCTTTGCAGTTTTGAACGGAAGATATTTCCTTTTTCACCATAGCCCTCTATGGGCTTCCAAGTATCCCTTTGCCAATTCCCCAAGTACAGCCTTAGCGAAAGGCTTCTTGAAGGGAAAGATGTAACTCTGTGAGATGAATTAACAGAACACAGAGCAGTTTCTCAGAAAGCTTCTTTCCAGTTTTGAACGGAAGATGTTTCCTTTTTCAGCATAGCCCTCTATGGGCTTCCAAATATCCCTTTGCCAAATCCACAAGAACAGCCTTAGCGAAAGGCTCCTTGAAGGGAAAGATGTAACTCTGTGAGATGAATTAACAGAACACAGAGCAGTTTCTCAGAATGCTTCTTTCCAGTTTTGAACGGAAGATATTTCCTCTTTCACCATAGCCTTCTATGGGCTTCCAAATATCCCTTTGCCAATTCCACAAGAACAGCCTTAGCGAAAGGCTTCTTGAAGGGAAAGATGTAACTCTGTGAGATGAATTAACAGAACACAGAGCAGTTTCTCGGATAGCTTCTTTCCACTTATGAACGGAAGACATTTCCTTTTTCACCATAGCCCTCTATGGGCTTCCAAATATCCCTTTGCCAATTCCACAAGAACAGCCTTAGCGAAAGGATACTGGAAGGGAAAGATGTAACTCTGTGAGATGAATTAAGAGAACACAGAGCAGTTTCTCAGAAAGCTTCTTTCCAGTGTTGAACGGAAGATATTTCCTTTTTCACCATAGCCCTCTATGGGCTTCCAAATATCCCTTTGCCAATTCCACAAGAACAGCCTTAGCGAAAGGCTTCTTGAAGGGAAAGACGAAACTCTGTGAGATGAATTAACAGAACACAGAGCAGTTTCTCAGAAAGCTTCTTTCCAGTTTTGAACGGAAGTTATTTCCTTTTTCACCATAGCCCTGTTTGGGCTTCCAAATATCCGCTTGCCAATTCCACAAGAACATCCTTAGCGAAAGACTTCTTGAAGGGAAAGATGTAACTCTGTGAGATGAATTTACAGAATACAGAGCAGTTTCTCAGAAAGCTTCTTTCCAGTTTTGAACGGAAGATATTTCCTTTTTCACCATAGCCCACTATGGGCTTCCAAATATCCCTTTGCCAATTCCACAAGAACAGCCTTAGCGAAAGTCTTCTTGAAGGGAAAGATGTAACTCTGTGAGATGAATTAACAGAACACAGAGCAGTTTCTCAGAAAGCTTCTTTCCAGTTTTGAATGGAAGATATTTCCTTTTTCACCATAGCCCTCTATGGGTTTCCAAATATCCCTTTGCCAATTCCACAAGTACAGCCTTAGCGAAAGGCTTCTTGAAGGGAAAGATATAACTCTGTGAGATGAATTAACAGAACACAGAGCAGTTTCTCAGAAAGCTTCTTTCCAGTTTTGAACGGAAGATATTTCCTCTTTCACCATAGCCCTCTATGGGCTTCCAAATATCCCTTTGCCAATTCCACAAGAACAGCCTTAGCGGAAGGCTTCTTGAAGGGAAAGATGTAACTCCGTCAGATGAATTAACAGAACACAGAGCAGTTTCTCAGATAGCTTCTTTCCACTTATGAACGGAAGACATTTCCTTTTTCACCATAGCCCTCTATGGGCTTCCAAATATCCCTTTGCCAATTCCACAAGAACAGCCTTAGCGAAAGGATACTGGAAGGGAAAGATGTAACTCTGTGAGATGAATTAAGAGAACACAGAGCAGTTTCTCAGAAAGCTTCTTTCCAGTGTTGAACGGAAGATATTTCCTTTTTCACCAGAGCCCTCTATGGGCTTCCAAATATCCCTTTGCCTATTCCACAAGAACAGCCTTAGCGAAAGGCTTCTTGAAGGGAAAGATGTAACTCTCTGAGATGAATTAACAGAACACAGAGCAGTTTCTCAGAAAGCTTCTTTCCAGTTTTGAACGGAAGATATTTCCTTTTTCACCATAGAACTCTATGGGCTTCCAAATATCCCTTTGCCAATTTCAGAAGAACAGCCTTAGCGAAAGGCTTCTTGAAGGGAAAGATGTAACTCTGTGAGATGAATTAACAGAACACAGAGCAGTTTCTCAGAAAGCTTCTTTCCAGTTTTGAACGGAAGATATTTCCTTTTTCACCATAGACCTCTTTGGGCTTCCAAATATCCCTTTGCCAATTCCACAAGAACAGCCTTAGCGAAAGGCTTCTTGAAGGGAAAGATGTAACTCTGTGAGATGAATTAACAGAACACAGAGCAGTTTCTCAGAAAGCTTCTTTCCAGTTTTGAACGGAAGATATTTCCTTTTTCAGCATAGCCCTCTATGGGCTTCCAAATATCCCTTTGCCAATTCCCCAAGAACAGCCTTAGCGAAAGGCTTCTTGAAGGGAAAGATGTAACTCTGTGAGATGAATTAACAGAACACAGAGCAGTTTCTCAGAAAGCTTCTTTCCAGTTTTGAACGGAAGATATTTCCTTATTCACCATAGCCCTCTATGGGCTTCCAAATATCCCTTTGCCAATTCCCCAAGAACAGCCTTAGCGAAAGGCTTCTTGAAGGGAAAGATGTAACTCTGTGAGATGAATTAACAGAACACAGAGCAGTTTCTCAGAAAGCTTCTTTCCAGTTTTGAACGGAAGATGTTTCCTTTTTCACCATAGCCCTCTATGGGCTTCCAAATATCCCTTTGCAAATTCCACAAGAACTGCCTTAGCGAAAGGCTCCTTGAAGGGAAAGATGTAACTCTGTGAGATGAATTAACGAACACAGAGCAGTTTCTCAGAAAGCTTCTTTCCAGTTTTGAAAGGAAGATATTTCCTCTTTCACCATAGCCCTCTATGGGCTTCCAAATATCCCTTTGCCAATTCCACAAGAACAGCCTTAGCGAAAGGCTTCTTGAAGGGAAAGATGTAACTCTGTGAGATGAATTAACAGAACACAGAGCAGTTTCTCGGATAGCTTCTTTCCACTTATGAACGGAAGACATTTCCTTTTTCACCATAGCCCTCTATGGGCTTCCAAATATCCCTTTGCCAATTCCACAAGAACAGCCTTAGCGAAAGGATTCTGGAAGGGAAAGATGTAACTCTGTGAGATGAATTAAAAGAACACAGAGCAGTTTCTCAGAAAGCTTCTTTCCAGTGTTGAACGGAAGATATTTCCTTTTTCACCATAGCCCTCTATGGGCTTCCAAATATCCCTTTGCCAATTCCACAAGAACAGTCTTAGCGAAAGGCTTCTTGAAGGGAAAGATGTAACTCTGTGAGATGAATTAACAGAACACAGAGCAGTTTCTCAGAAAGCTTCTTTCCAGTTTTGAACGGAAGATGTTTCCTTTTTCACCATAGCCCTCTATGGGCTTCCAAATATCCCTTAGCAAATTCCACAAGAACTGCCTTAGCGAAAGGCTCCTTGAAGGGAAAGATGTAACTCTGTGAGATGAATTAACAGAACACAGAGCAGTTTCTCAGAAAGCTTCTTTCTAGTTTTGAACGGAAGATATTTCCTCTTTCACCATAGCCCTCTATGGGCTTCCAAATATCCCTTTGCCAATTCCACAAGAACAGCCTTAGCGAAAGGCTTCTTGAAGGGAAAGACGTAACTCTGTGAGATAAATTAACAGAACACAGAGCAGTTTCTCAGAAAGCTTCTTTCCAGTTTTGAACGGAAGATATTTCCTTTTTCACCATAGCCCTGTTTGGGCTTCCAAATATCCCCTTGCCAATTCCACAAGAACATCTTTAGCGAAAGGCTTCTTGAAGGGAAAGATGTAACTCTGTGAGATGAATTAACAGAACACAGAGCAGTTTCTCAGAAAGCTTCTTTCCAGTTTTGAACGGAGGATATTTCCTTTTTCACCATAGCCCTCTATGGGCTTCCAAATATCCCTTTGCCAATTCCACAAGAACAGCCTTAGCGAAAGGCTTCTTGAAGGGAAAGATGTAACTCGGTGAGATGAATTAACAGAACACAGAGCAGTTTCTCAGAAAGCTTCTTTGCAGTTTTGAACGGAAGATATTTCCTTTTTCACCATAGCCCTCTATGGGCTTCCAAGTATCCCTTTGCCAATTCCCCAAGTACAGCCTTAGCGAAAGGCTTCTTGAAGGGAAAGATGTAACTCTGTGAGATGAATTAACAGAACACAGAGCAGTTTCTCAGAAAGCTTCTTTCCAGTTTTGAACGGAAGATGTTTCCTTTTTCAGCATAGCCCTCTATGGGCTTCCAAATATCCCTTTGCCAAATCCAAAGGAACAGCCTTAGCGAAAGGCTCCTTGAAGGGAAAGATGTAACACTGTGAGATGAATTAACAGAACACAGAGCAGTTTCTCAGAAAGCTTCTTTCCAGTTTTGAACGGAAGATATTTCCTCTTTCACCATAGCCCTCTATGTGCTTCCAAATATCCCTTTGCCAATTCCACAAGAACAGCCTTAGCGAAAGGCTTCTTGAAGGGAAAGATGTAACTCTGTGAGATGAATTAACAGAACACAGAGCAGTTTCTCGGATAGCTTCTTTCCACTTATGAACGGAAGACATTTCCTTTTTCACCATAGCCCTCTATGGGCTTCCAAATATCCCTTTGCCAATTCCACAAGAACAGCCTTAGCGAAAGGATACTGGAAGGGAAAGATGTAACTCTGTGAGATGAATTAAGAGAACACAGAGCAGTTTCTCAGAAAGCTTCTTTCCAGTGTTGAACGGAAGATATTTCCTTTTTCACCATAGCCCTCTATGGGCTTCCAAATATCCCTTTGCCAATTCCACAAGAACAGCCTTAGCGAAAGGCTTCTTGAAGGGAAAGATGTAACTCTGTGAGATGAATTAACAGAACAGAGAGCAGTTTCTCAGAAAGCTTCTTTCCAGTTTTGAATGGAAGATATTTCCTTTTTCACCATAGCCCTCTATGGGCTTCCAAATATCCCTTTGCCAAATCCACAAGAACAGCCTTAGCAAAAGGCTTCTTGAAGGGAAAGATGTGACTCTGTGAGATGAATTAACAGAACACAGAGCAGTTTCTCAGAAAGCTTCTTTGCAATTTTGAACGGAAGATATTTCCTTTTTCACCATAGCCCTCTATGGGCTTCCAAATATCCCTTTGCCAATTCCACAAGAACAGCCTTAGCGAAAGGCTTCTTGAAGGGAAAGATGTAACTCTGTGAGATGAATTAACAGAACACAGAGCAGTTTCTCAGAAAGCTTCTTTCCAGTTTTGAACGGAAGATGTTTCCTTTTTCACCATAGCCCTCTATGGGCTTCCAAATATCCCTTAGCAAATTCCACAAGAACTGCCTCAGCGAAAGGCTCCTTGAAGGGAAAGATGTAACTCTGTGAGATGAATTAACAGAACACAGAGCAGTTTCTCGGAAAGCTTCTTTCTAGTTTTGAACGGAAGATATTTCCTCTTTCACCATAGCCCTCTATGGGCTTCCAAATATCCCTTTGCCAATTCCACAAGAACAGCCTTAGCGAAAGGCTTCTTGAAGGGAAAGGCGTAACTCTGTGAGATGAATTAACAGAACACAGAGCAGTTTCTCAGAAAGCTTCTTTCCAGTTTTGAACGGAAGATATTTCCTCTTTCACCATAGCCCTCTATGGGCTTCCAAATATCCCTTTGCCAATTCCACAAGAACAGCCTTAGCGAAAGGCTTCTTGAAGGGAAAGACGAAACTCTGTGAGATGAATTAACAGAACACAGAGCAGTTTCTCAGAAAGCTTCTTTCCAGTTTTGAACGGAAGATATTTCCTTTTTCACCATAGCCCTCTATGGGCTTCCAAATATCCCTTTGCCAATTCCACAAGAACAGCCTTAGCGAAAGGCTTCTTGAAGGGAAAGATGTAACTCTGTGAGATGAATTAACAGAACACAGAGCAGTTTCTCGGATAGCTTCTTTCCACTTATGAACGGAAGACATTTCCTTTTTCACCATAGCCCTCTATGGGCTTCCAAATATCCCTTTGCCAATTCCACAAGAACAGCCTTAGCGAAAGGATTCTGGAAGGGAAAGATGTAACTCTGTGAGATGAATTAAAAGAACACAGAGCAGTTTCTCAGAAAGCTTCTTTCCAGTGTTGAACGGAAGATATTTCCTTTTTCACCATAGCCCTCTATGGGCTTCCAAATATCCCTTTGCCAATTCCACAAGAACAGTCTTAGCGAAAGGCTTCTTGAAGGGAAAGATGTAACTCTGTGAGATGAATTAACAGAACACAGAGCAGTTTCTCAGAAAGCTTCTTTCCAGTTTTGAACGGAAGATGTTTCCTTTTTCACCATAGCCCTCTATGGGCTTCCAAATATCCCTTAGCAAATTCCACAAGAACTGCCTTAGCGAAAGGCTCCTTGAAGGGAAAGATGTAACTCTGTGAGATGAATTAACAGAACACAGAGCAGTTTCTCAGAAAGCTTCTTTCTAGTTTTGAACGGAAGATATTTCCTCTTTCACCATAGCCCTCTATGGGCTTCCAAATATCCCTTTGCCAATTCCACAAGAACAGCCTTAGCGAAAGGCTTCTTGAAGGGAAAGACGTAACTCTGTGAGATAAATTAACAGAACACAGAGCAGTTTCTCAGAAAGCTTCTTTCCAGTTTTGAACGGAAGATATTTCCTTTTTCACCATAGCCCTGTTTGGGCTTCCAAATATCCCCTTGCCAATTCCACAAGAACATCTTTAGCGAAAGGCTTCTTGAAGGGAAAGATGTAACTCTGTGAGATGAATTAACAGAACACAGAGCAGTTTCTCAGAAAGCTTCTTTCCAGTTTTGAACGGAGGATATTTCCTTTTTCACCATAGCCCTCTATGGGCTTCCAAATATCCCTTTGCCAATTCCACAAGAACAGCCTTAGCGAAAGGCTTCTTGAAGGGAAAGATGTAACTCGGTGAGATGAATTAACAGAACACAGAGCAGTTTCTCAGAAAGCTTCTTTGCAGTTTTGAACGGAAGATATTTCCTTTTTCACCATAGCCCTCTATGGGCTTCCAAGTATCCCTTTGCCAATTCCCCAAGTACAGCCTTAGCGAAAGGCTTCTTGAAGGGAAAGATGTAACTCTGTGAGATGAATTAACAGAACACAGAGCAGTTTCTCAGAAAGCTTCTTTCCAGTTTTGAACGGAAGATGTTTCCTTTTTCAGCATAGCCCTCTATGGGCTTCCAAATATCCCTTTGCCAAATCCAAAGGAACAGCCTTAGCGAAAGGCTCCTTGAAGGGAAAGATGTAACACTGTGAGATGAATTAACAGAACACAGAGCAGTTTCTCAGAAAGCTTCTTTCCAGTTTTGAACGGAAGATATTTCCTCTTTCACCATAGCCCTCTATGGGCTTCCAAATATCCCTTTGCCAATTCCACAAGAACAGCCTTAGCGAAAGGCTTCTTGAAGGGAAAGATGTAACTCTGTGAGATGAATTAACAGAACACAGAGCAGTTTCTCGGATAGCTTCTTTCCACTTATGAACGGAAGACATTTCCTTTTTCACCATAGCCCTCTATGGGCTTCCAAATATCCCTTTGCCAATTCCACAAGAACAGCCTTAGCGAAAGGATACTGGAAGGGAAAGATGTAACTCTGTGAGATGAATTAAGAGAACACAGAGCAGTTTCTCAGAAAGCTTCTTTCCAGTGTTGAACGGAAGATATTTCCTTTTTCACCATAGCCCTCTATGGGCTTCCAAATATCCCTTTGCCAATTCCACAAGAACAGCCTTAGCGAAAGGCTTCTTGAAGGGAAAGATGTAACTCTGTGAGATGAATTAACAGAACAGAGAGCAGTTTCTCAGAAAGCTTCTTTCCAGTTTTGAATGGAAGATATTTCCTTTTTCACCATAGCCCTCTATGGGCTTCCAAATATCCCTTTGCCAAATCCACAAGAACAGCCTTAGCAAAAGGCTTCTTGAAGGGAAAGATGTGACTCTGTGAGATGAATTAACAGAACACAGAGCAGTTTCTCAGAAAGCTTCTTTGCAATTTTGAACGGAAGATATTTCCTTTTTCACCATAGCCCTCTATGGGCTTCCAAATATCCCTTTGCCAATTCCACAAGAACAGCCTTAGCGAAAGGCTTCTTGAAGGGAAAGATGTAACTCTGTGAGATGAATTAACAGAACACAGAGCAGTTTCTCAGAAAGCTTCTTTCCAGTTTTGAACGGAAGATGTTTCCTTTTTCACCATAGCCCTCTATGGGCTTCCAAATATCCCTTAGCAAATTCCACAAGAACTGCCTCAGCGAAAGGCTCCTTGAAGGGAAAGATGTAACTCTGTGAGATGAATTAACAGAACACAGAGCAGTTTCTCGGAAAGCTTCTTTCTAGTTTTGAACGGAAGATATTTCCTCTTTCACCATAGCCCTCTATGGGCTTCCAAATATCCCTTTGCCAATTCCACAAGAACAGCCTTAGCGAAAGGCTTCTTGAAGGGAAAGGCGTAACTCTGTGAGATGAATTAACAGAACACAGAGCAGTTTCTCAGAAAGCTTCTTTCCAGTTTTGAACGGAAGATATTTCCTCTTTCACCATAGCCCTCTATGGGCTTCCAAATATCCCTTTGCCAATTCCACAAGAACAGCCTTAGCGAAAGGCTTCTTGAAGGGAAAGACGAAACTCTGTAAGATGAATTAACAGAACACAGAGCAG
Organism: Chlorocebus sabaeus; assembly: GCF_047675955.1. Taxonomy (NCBI): domain Eukaryota; kingdom Metazoa; phylum Chordata; class Mammalia; order Primates; family Cercopithecidae; genus Chlorocebus; species Chlorocebus sabaeus. Next base: position 313,025 of record NW_027327554.1, read on the forward strand.
TTTCTCAGAAAGCTTCTTTCCAGTTTTGAACGGAAGATATTTCCTTTTTCACCATAGACCTCTATGGGCTTCCAAATATCCCTTTGCCAATTTCAGAAGAACAGCCTTAGCGAAAGGCTTCTTGAAGGGAAAGATGTAACTCTGTGAGATGAATTAACAGAACACAGAGCAGTTTTTCAGAAAGCTTCTTTCCAGTTTTGAACGGAAGATATTTCCTTTTTCACCATAGACTTCTTTGGGCTTCCAAATATCCCTTTGCCAATTCCACAAGAACAGCCTTAGCGAAAGGCTTCTTGAAGGGAAAGATGTAACTCTGTGAGATGAATTAACAGAACACAGAGCAGTTTCTCAGAAAGCTTCTTTCCAGTTTTGAACGGAAGATGTTTCCTTTTTCACCATAGCCCTCTATGGGCTTCCAAATATCCCTTTGCAAATTCCACAAGAACTGCCTTAGCGAAAGGCTCCTTGAAGGGAAAGATGTAACTCTGTGAGATGAATTAACGAACACAGAGCAGTTTCTCAGAAAGCTTCTTTCCAGTTTTGAAAGGAAGATATTTCCTCTTTCACCATAGCCCTCTATGGGCTTCCAAATATCCCTTTGCCAATTCCACAAGAACAGCCTTAGCGAAAGGCTTCTTGAAGGGAAAGATGTAACTCTGTGAGATGAATTAACAGAACACAGAGCAGTTTCTCGGATAGCTTCTTTCCACTTATGAACGGAAGACATTTCCTTTTTCACCATAGCCCTCTATGGGCTTCCAAATATCCCTTTGCCAATTCCACAAGAACAGCCTTAGCGAAAGGATTCTGGAAGGGAAAGATGTAACTCTGTGAGATGAATTAAAAGAACACAGAGCAGTTTCTCAGAAAGCTTCTTTCCAGTGTTGAACGGAAGATATTTCCTTTTTCACCATAGCCCTCTATGGGCTTCCAAATATCCCTTTGCCAATTCCACAAGAACAGCCTTAGCGAAAGGCTTCCTGAAGGGAAAGATGTAACTCTGTGAGATGAATTAACAGAACACAGAGTAGTTTCTCAGAAAGCTTCTTTCCAGTTTTGAATGGAAGATATTTCCTTTTTCACCATAGCCCTCTAAGGGCTTCCAAATATCCCTTTGCCTAATCCACAAGAACAGCCTTAGCAAAAGGCTTCTTGAAGGGAAAGATGTAACTCTGTGAGATGAATTAACAGAACACAGAACAGTTTCTCAGAAAGCTTCTTTGCAATTTTGAACGGAAGATATTTCCTTTTTCACCATAGCCCTCTATGGGCTTCCAAATATCCCTTTGCCAATTCCACAAGAACAGCCTTAGCGAAAGGCTTCTTGAAGGGAAAGATGTAACTCTGTGAGATGAATTAACAGAACACAGAGCAGTTTCTCAGAAAGCTTCTTTCCAGTTTTGAACGGAAGATGTTTCCTTTTTCACCATAGCCCTCTATGGGCTTCCAAATATCCCTTAGCAAATTCCACAAGAACTGCCTTAGCGAAAGGCTCCTTGAAGGGAAAGATGTAACTCTGTGAGATGAATTAACAGAACACAGAGCAGTTTCTCAGAAAGCTTCTTTCTAGTTTTGAACGGAAGATATTTCCTCTTTCACCATAGCCCTCTGTGGGCTTCCAAATATCCCTTTGCCAATTCCACAAGAACAGCCTTAGCGAAAGGCTTCTTGAAGGGAAAGACGTAACTCTGTGAGATGAATTAACAGAACACAGAGCAGTTTCTCAGAAAGCTTCTTTCCAGTTTTGAACGGAAGATATTTCCTTTTTCACCATAGCCCTGTTTGGGCTTCCAAATATCCCCTTGCCAATTCCACAAGAACATCCTTAGCGAAAGGCTTCTTGAAGGGAAAGATGTAACTCTGTGAGATGAATTAACAGAACACAGAGCAGTTTCTCAGAAAGCTTCTTTCCAGTTTTGAACGGAGGATATTTCCTTTTTCACCATAGCCCTCTATGGGCTTCCAAATATCCCTTTGCCAATTCCACAAGAACAGCCTTAGCGAAAGGCTTCTTGAAGGGAAAGATGTAACTCGGTGAGATGAATTAACAGAACACAGAGCAGTTTCTCAGAAAGCTTCTTTGCAGTTTTGAACGGAAGATATTTCCTTTTTCACCATAGCCCTCTATGGGCTTCCAAGTATCCCTTTGCCAATTCCACAAGTACAGCCTTAGCGAAAGGCTTCTTGAAGGGAAAGATGTAACTCTGTGAGATGAATTAACAGAACACAGAGCAGTTTCTCAGAAAGCTTCTTTCCAGTTTTGAACGGAAGATGTTTCCTTTTTCAGCATAGCCCTCTATGGGCTTCCAAATATCCCTTTGCCAAATCCACAAGAACAGCCTTAGCGAAAGGCTCCTTGAAGGGAAAGATGTAACTCTGTGAGATGAATTAACAGAACACAGAGCAGTTTCTCAGAAAGCTTCTTTCCAGTTTTGAACGGAAGATATTTCCTCTTTCACCATAGCCCTCTATGGGCTTCCAAATATCCCTTTGCCAATTCCACAAGAACAGCCTTAGCGAAAGGCTTCTTGAAGGGAAAGATGTAACTCTGTGAGATGAATTAACAGAACACCGAGCAGTTTCTCGGATAGCTTCTTTCCACTTATGAACGGAAGACATTTCCTTTTTCACCATAGCCCTCTATGGGCTTCCAAATATCCCTTTGCCAATTCCACAAGAACAGCCTTAGCGAAAGGATACTGGAAGGGAAAGATGTAACTCTGTGAGATGAATTAAGAGAACACAGAGCAGTTTCTCAGAAAGCTTCTTTCCAGTGTTGAACGGAAGATATTTCCTTTTTCACCATAGCCCTCTATGGGCTTCCAAATATCCCTTTGCCAATTCCACAAGAACAGCCTTAGCGAAAGGCTTCTTGAAGGGAAAGACGAAACTCTGTGAGATGAATTAACAGAACACAGAGCAGTTTCTCAGAAAGCTTCTTTCCAGTTTTGAACGGAAGTTATTTCCTTTTTCACCATAGCCCTGTTTGGGCTTCCAAATATCCGCTTGCCAATTCCACAAGAACATCCTTAGCGAAAGACTTCTTGAAGGGAAAGATGTAACTCTGTGAGATGAATTTACAGAATACAGAGCAGTTTCTCAGAAAGCTTCTTTCCAGTTTTGAACGGAAGATATTTCCTTTTTCACCATAGCCCACTATGGGCTTCCAAATATCCCTTTGCCAATTCCACAAGAACAGCCTTAGCGAAAGTCTTCTTGAAGGGAAAGATGTAACTCTGTGAGATGAATTAACAGAACACAGAGCAGTTTCTCAGAAAGCTTCTTTCCAGTTTTGAACGGAAGATATTTCCTTTTTCACCATAGCCCTCTATGGGTTTCCAAATATCCCTTTGCCAATTCCACAAGAACAGCCTTAGCGAAAGGCTTCTTGAAGGGAAAGATATAACTCTGTGAGATGAATTAACAGAACACAGAGCAGTTTCTCAGAAAGCTTCTTTCCAGTTTTGAACGGAAGATATTTCCTCTTTCACCATAGCCCTCTATGGGCTTCCAAATATCCCTTTGCCAATTCCACAAGAACAGCCTTAGCGGAAGGCTTCTTGAAGGGAAAGATGTAACTCCGTCAGATGAATTAACAGAACACAGAGCAGTTTCTCAGATAGCTTCTTTCCACTTTTGAACGGAAGATATTTCCTTTTTCACCATAGCCCTCTATGGGCTTCCAAATATCCCTTTGCCAATTCCACAAGAACAGCCTTAGCGAAAGGCTTCTTGAAGGGAAAGATGTAACTCTCTGAGATGAATTAACAGAACACAGAGCAGTTTCTCAGAAAGCTTCTTTCCAGTTTTGAACGGAAGATATTTCCTTTTTCACCATAGACCTCTATGGGCTTCCAAATATCCCTTTGCCAATTTCAGAAGAACAGCCTTAGCGAAAGGCTTCTTGAAGGGAAAGATGTAACTCTGTGAGATGAATTAACAGAACACAGAGCAGTTTCTCAGAAAGCTTCTTTCCAGTTTTGAACGGAAGATATTTCCTTTTTCACCATAGACCTCTTTGGGCTTCCAAATATCCCTTTGCCAATTCCACAAGAACAGCCTTAGCGAAAGGCTTCTTGAAGGGAAAGATGTAACTCTGTGAGATGAATTAACAGAACACAGAGCAGTTTCTCAGAAAGCTTCTTTCCAGTTTTGAACGGAAGATATTTCCTTTTTCAGCATAGCCCTCTATGGGCTTCCAAATATCCCTTTGCCAATTCCCCAAGAACAGCCTTAGCGAAAGGCTTCTTGAAGGGAAAGATGTAACTCTGTGAGATGAATTAACAGAACACAGAGCAGTTTCTCAGAAAGCTTCTTTCCAGTTTTGAACGGAAGATATTTCCTTATTCACCATAGCCCTCTATGGGCTTCCAAATATCCCTTTGCCAATTCCCCAAGAACAGCTTAGCGAAAGGCTTCTTGAAGGGAAAGATGTAACTCTGTGAGATGAATTAACAGAACACAGAGCAGTTTCTCAGAAAGCTTCTTTCCAGTTTTGAACGGAAGATGTTTCCTTTTTCACCATAGCCCTCTATGGGCTTCCAAATATCCCTTTGCAAATTAAACAAGAACTGCCTTAGCGAAAGGCTCCTTGAAGGGAAAGATGTAACTCTGTGAGATGAATTAACGAACACAGAGCAGTTTCTCCGAAAGCTTCTTTGCAGTTTTGAAAGGAAGATATTTCCTTTTTCACCATAGCCCTCTATGGGCTTCCAAATATCCCTTTGCCAATTCCACAAGAACAGCCTTAGCGAAAGACTTCTTGAAGGGAAAGATGTAACTCTGTGAGATGAATTTACAGAGTACAGAGCAGTTTCTCAGAAAGCTTCTTTCCAGTTTTGAACGGAAGATATTTCCTTTTTCACCATAGCCCACTATGGGCTTCCAAATATCCCTTTGCCAATTCCACAAGAACAGCCTTAGAGAAAGGTTTCTTGAAGGGAAAGATGTAACTCTGTGAGATGAATTAACAGAACACAGAGCAGTTTCTCAGAAAGCTTCTATCCAGTTTTGAACGGAAGATATTTCCTTTTTCACCATAGCCCTCTATGGGTTTCCAAATATCCCTTTGCCAATTCCACAAGAACAGCCTTAGCGAAAGGCTTCTTGAAGGGAAAGATGTAACTCTGTGAGATGAATTATCAGAACACAGAGCAGTTTCTCAGAAAGCTTCTTTCCAGTTTTGAACGGAAGATATTTCCTCTTTCACCATAGCCCTCTATGGGCTTCCAAATATCCCTTTGCCAATTCCACAAGAACAGCCTTAGCGGAAGGCTTCTTGAAGGGAAAGATGTAACTCCGACAGATGAATTAACAGAACACAGAGCAGTTTCTCAGATAGCTTCTTTCCACTTTTGAACGGAAGATATTTCCTTTTTCACCATAGCCCTCTATGGGATTCCAAATATCCCTTTGCCAATTCCACAAGAACAGCCTTAGCGAAAGGCTTCTTGAAGGGAAAGATGTAACTCTCTGAGACGAATTAACAGAACACAGAGCAGTTTCTCAGAAAGCTTCTTTCCAGTTTTGAACGGAAGATATTCCCTTTTTCACCATAGCCTTCTATGGGCTTCCAAATATCCCTTTGCCAATTTCAGAAGAACAGCCTTAGCGAAAGGCTTCTTGAAGGGAAAGATGTAACTCTGTTAGATGAATTAACAGAACACAGAGCAGTTTCTCAGAAAGCTTCTTTCCAGTTTTGAACGGAAGATATTTCCTTTTTCACCATAGCCCTCTATGGGCTTCCAAATATCCCTTTGCCAATTCCACAAGAACAGCCTTAGCGAAAGGCTTCTTGAAGAGAAAGATGTAACTCGGTGAGATGAATTAACAGAACACAGAGCAGTTTCTCAGAAAGCTTCTTTGCAGTTTTGAACGCAAGATATTTCCTTTTTCACCATAGCCCTCTATGGGCTTCCAAGTATCCCTTTGCCAATTCCCCAAGTACAGCCTTAGCGAAAGGCTTCTTGAAGGGAAAGATGTAACTCTGTGAGATGAATTAACAGAACACAGAGCAGTTTCTCAGAAAGCTTCTTTCCAGTTTTGAACGGAAGATGTTTCCTTTTTCAGCATACCCCTCTAAGGGCTTCCAAATATCCCTTTGCCAAATCCACAAGAACAGCCTTAGCGAAAGGCTCCTTGAAGGGATAGATGTAACTCTGTGAGATGAATTAACAGAACACAGAGCAGTTTCTCAGAAAGCTTCTTTCCAGTTTTGAACGGAAGATATTTCCTCTTTCACCATAGCCCTCTATGGGCTTCCAAATATCCCTTTGCCAATTCCACAAGAACAGCCTTAGCGAAAGGCTTCTTGAAGGGAAAGATGTAACTCTGTGAGATGAATTAACAGAACACAGAGCAGTTTCTCGGATAGCTTCTTTCCACTTATGAACGGAAGACATTTCCTTTTTCACCATAGCCCTCTATGGGCTTCCAAATATCCCTTTGCCAATTCCACAAGAACAGCCTTAGCGAAAGGATACTGGAAGGGAAAGATGTAACTCTGTGAGATGAATTAAGAGAACACAGAGCAGTTTCTCAGAAAGCTTCTTTCCAGTGTTGAACGGAAGATATTTCCTTTTTCACCATAGCCCTCTATGGGCTTCCAAATATCCCTTTGCCAATTCCACAAGAACAGCCTTAGCGAAAGGCTTCTTGAAGGGAAAGATGTAACTCTGTGAGATGAATTAACAGAACAGAGAGCAGTTTCTCAGAAAGCTTCTTTCCAGTTTTGAATGGAAGATATTTCCTTTTTCACCATAGCCCTCTATGGGCTTCCAAATATCCCTTTGCCAAATCCACAAGAACAGCCTTAGCAAAAGGCTTCTTGAAGGGAAAGATGTAACTCTGTGAGATGAATTAACAGAACACAGAGCAGTTTCTCAGAAAGCTTCTTTGCAATTTTGAACGGAAGATATTTCCTTTTTCACCATAGCCCTCTATGGGCTTCCAAATATCCCTTTGCCAATTCCACAAGAACAGCCTTAGCGAAAGGCTTCTTGAAGGGAAAGATGTAACTCTGTGAGATGAATTAACAGAACACAGAGCAGTTTCTCAGAAAGCTTCTTTCCAGTTTTGAACGGAAGATGTTTCCTTTTTCACCATAGCCCTCTATGGGCTTCCAAATATCCCTTAGCAAATTCCACAAGAACTGCCTCAGCGAAAGGCTCCTTGAAGGGAAAGATGTAACTCTGTGAGATGAATTAACAGAACACAGAGCAGTTTCTCGGAAAGCTTCTTTCTAGTTTTGAACGGAAGATATTTCCTCTTTCACCATAGCCCTCTATGGGCTTCCAAATATCCCTTTGCCAATTCCACAAGAACAGCCTTAGCGAAAGGCTTCTTGTTGGGAAAGGCGTAACTCTGTGAGATGAATTAACAGAACACAGAGCAGTTTCTCAGAAAGCTTCTTTCCAGTTTTGAACGGAAGATATTTCCTCTTTCACCATAGCCCTCTATGGGCTTCCAAATATCCCTTTGCCAATTCCACAAGAACAGCCTTAGCGAAAGGCTTCTTGAAGGGAAAGACGAAACTCTGTGAGATGAATTAACAGAACACAGAGCAGTTTCTCAGAAAGCTTCTTTCCAGTTTTGAACGGAAGTTATTTCCTTTTTCACCATAGCCCTGTTTGGGCTTCCAAATATCCGCTTGCCAATTCCACAAGAACATCCTTAGCGAAAGACTTCTTGAAGGGAAAGATGTAACTCTGTGAGATGAATTTACAGAATACAGAGCAGTTTCTCAGAAAGCTTCTTTCCAGTTTTGAACGGAAGATATTTCCTTTTTCACCATAGCCCACTATGGGCTTCCAAATATCCCTTTGCCAATTCCACAAGAACAGCCTTAGCGAAAGTCTTCTTGAAGGGAAAGATGTAACTCTGTGAGATGAATTAACAGAACACAGAGCAGTTTCTCAGAAAGCTTCTTTCCAGTTTTGAACGGAAGATATTTCCTTTTTCACCATAGCCCTCTATGGGTTTCCAAATATCCCTTTGCCAATTCCACAAGAACAGCCTTAGCGAAAGGCTTCTTGAAGGGAAAGATATAACTCTGTGAGATGAATTAACAGAACACAGAGCAGTTTCTCAGAAAGCTTCTTTCCAGTTTTGAACGGAAGATATCTCCTCTTTCACCATAGCCCTCTATGGGCTTCCTAATATCCCTTTGCCAATTCCACAAGAACAGCCTTAGCGGAAGGCTTCTTGAAGGGAAAGATGTAACTCCGTCAGATGAATTAACAGAACACAGAGCAGTTTCTCAGATAGCTTCTTTCCACTTTTGAACGGAAGATATTTCCTTTTTCACCATAGCCCTCTATGGGCTTCCAAATATCCCTTTGCCAATTCCACAAGAACAGCCTTAGCGAAAGGCTTCTTGAAGGGAAAGATGTAACTCTCTGAGATGAATTAACAGAACACAGAGCAGTTTCTCAGAAAGCTTCTTTCCAGTTTTGAACGGAAGATATTTCCTTTTTCACCATAGACCTCTATGGGCTTCCAAATATCCCTTTGCCAATTTCAGAAGAACAGCCTTAGCGAAAGGCTTCTTGAAGGGAAAGATGTAACTCTGTGAGATGAATTAACAGAACACAGAGCAGTTTCTCAGAAAGCTTCTTTCCAGTTTTGAACGGAAGATATTTCCTTTTTCACCATAGACCTCTTTGGGCTTCCAAATATCCCTTTGCCAATTCCACAAGAACAGCCTTAGCGAAAGGCTTCTTGAAGGGAAAGATGTAACTCTGTGAGATGAATTAACAGAACACAGAGCAGTTTGTCAGAAAGCTTCTTTCCAGTTTTGAACGGAAGATATTTCCTTTTTCACCATAGCCCTCTTTGGGCTTCCAAATATCCCCTTGCCAATTCCACAAGAACATCCTTAGCGAAATGCTTCTTGAAGGGAAAGATGTATCTCTGTGAGATGAATTAACAGAACACAGAGCATTTTCTCAGAAAGCTTCTTTCCAGTTTTGAACCTAGGATATTTGCTTTTTCACCATAGCCCTCTATGGGCTTCCAAATATCCCTTTGCCAATTCCACAAGAAGATCCTTAGCGAAAGGATTCTTGAAGGGAAAGATGTAACTCGGTGAGATGAATTAACAGAACACAGAGCAGTTTCTCAGAAAGCTTCTTTGCAGTTTTGAACGGAAGATATTTCCTTTTTCACCATAGCCCTCTATGGGCTTCCAAGTATCCCTTTGCCAATTCCACAAGAACAGCCTTAGCGAAAGACTTCTTGAAGGGAAAGATGTAACTCTGTGAGATGAATTAACAGAATACAGAGCAGTTTCTCAGAAAGCTTCTTTCCAGTTTTGAACCGAAGATATTTCCTTTTTCACCATAGCCCTCTATGGGCTTCCAAATATCCCTTTGCCAATTCCACAAGAACAGCCTTAGCGAAAGGCTTCATGAAGCGAACGATGTAACTCTGTGAGATGAATTAACAGAACACAGAGCAGTTTCTCAGAAAGCTTCTTTCCAGTTTTGAACGGAAGATATTTCCTTTTTCACCATAGCCCTCTATGGGCTTCCAAATATCCCTTTGCCAATTCCCCAAAAACAGCCTTAGCGAAAGGCTTCTTGAAGGGAAAGATGTAACTCTGTGAGATGAATTAACAGAACACAGAGCAGTTTCTCAGAAAGCTTCTTTCCAGTTTTGAACGGAAGATGTTTCCTTTTTCACCATAGCCCTCTGTGGGCTTACAAATATCCCTTTTCCAATTCCACAAGAACAGCCTTAGCGAAAGGCTCCTTGAAGGGAAAGATGTAACTCTGTGAGATGAATTAACAGAACACAGAGCAGTTTCTCACAAAGCTTCTTTCCAGTTTTGAACGGAAGATATTTCCTCTTTCACCATAGCCCTCTATGGGCTTCCAAATATCCCTTTGCCAATTCCACAAGAACAGCCTTAGCGAAAGGCTTCTTGAAGGGAAAGATGTAACTCTGTGAGATGAATTAACAGAACACAGAGCAGTTTCTCGTATAGCTTCTTTCCACTTATGAAGGAAGACATTTCCTTTTTCACCGTAGCCCTCTATGGGCTTCCAAATATCCCTTTGCCAATTCCACAAGAACAGCCTTAGCGAAAGGATTCTGGAAGGGTAAGATGTAACCCTGTGAGATGAATTAACAGAACACAGAGCAGTTTCTCAGAAAGCTTCTTTCCAGTGTTGAACGGAAGATATTTCCTTTTTCACCATAGCCCTCTATGGGCTTCCAAATATCCCTTTGCCAATTCCACAAGAACAGCCTTAGCGAAAGGCTTCTTGAACGGAAAGATGTAACTCTGTGAGATGAATTAACAGAACACAGAGCAGTTTCTCAGAAAGCTTCTTTCCAGTTTTGAATGGAAGATATTTCCTTTTTCACCATAGCCCTCTATGGGCTTCCAAATGTCCCTTTGCCAATTCCACAAGAACAGCCTTAGCGAAAGGCTTCTTGAAGGGAAAGATGTAACTCGGTGAGATGAATTAACAGAACACAGAGCAGTTTCTCAGAAAGCTTCTTTGCAGTTTTGAACGGAAGATATTTCCTTTTTCACCATAGCCCTCTATGGGCTTCCAAATATCCCTTTGCCAATTCCACAAGAACAGCCTTAGCGAAAGACTTCTTGAAGGGAAAGATGTAACTCTGTGAGATGAATTTACAGAGTACAGAGCAGTTTCTCAGAAAGCTTCTTTCCAGTTTTGAACGGAAGATATTTCCTTTTTCACCATAGCCCACTATGGGCTTCCAAATATCCCTTTGCCAATTCCACAAGAACAGCCTTAGCGAAAGGTTTCTTGAAGGGAAAGATGTAACTCTGTGAGATGAATTAACAGAACACAGAGCAGTTTCTCAGAAAGCTTCTATCCAGTTTTGAACGGAAGATATTTCCTTTTTCACCATAGCCCTCTATGGGTTTCCAAATATCCCTTTGGCAATTCCACAAGAACAGCCTTAGCGAAAGGCTTCTTGAAGGGAAAGATGTAACTCTGTGAGATGAATTAACAGAACACAGAGCAGTTTCTCAGAAAGCTTCTTTCCAGTTTTGAACGGAAGATATTTCCTCTTTCACCATAGCCCTCTATGGGCTTCCAAATATCCCTTTGCCAATTCCACAAGAACAGCCTTAGCGGAAGGCTTCTTGAAGGGAAAGATGTAACTCCGACAGATGAATTAACAGAACACAGAGCAGTTTCTCAGATAGCTTCTTTCCACTTTTGAACGGAAGATATTTCCTTTTTCACCATAGCCCTCTATGGGATTCCAAATATCCCTTTGCCAATTCCACAAGAACAGCCTTAGCGAAAGGCTTCTTGAAGGGAAAGATGTAACTCTCTGAGACGAATTAACAGAACACAGAGCAGTTTCTCAGAAAGCTTCTTTCCAGTTTTGAACGGAAGATATTCCCTTTTTCACCATAGCCTTCTATGGGCTTCCAAATATCCCTTTGCCAATTTCAGAAGAACAGCCTTAGCGAAAGGCTTCTTGAAGGGAAAGATGTAACTCTGTTAGATGAATTAACAGAACACAGAGCAGTTTCTCAGAAAGCTTCTTTCCAGTTTTGAACGGAAGATATTTCCTTTTTCACCATAGACCTCTTTGGGTTTCCAAATATCCCTTTGCCAATTCCACAAGAACAGCCTTAGCGAAAGGCTTCTTGAAGGGAAAGATGTAACTCTGGGAGATGAATTAACATAACACAGAGCAGTTTCTCAGAAAGCTTCTTTCCAGTTTTGAACGGAAGATATTTCCTTATTCAGCATAGCCCTCTATGGGCTTCCAAATATCCCTTTGCCAATTCCCCAAGAACAGCCTTAGCGAAAGGCTTCTTAAAGGGAAAGATGTAACTCTGTGAGATGAATTAACAGAACACAGAGCAGTTTCTCAGAAAGCTTCTTTCCAGTTTTGAACGGAAGATATTTCCTCTTTCACCATAACCCTCTATGGGCTTCCAAATATCCCTTTGCCAATTCCACAAGAACCGCTTTAGCGAAAGGCTTCTTGAAGGGAAAGATGTAACTCTGTTAGATGAATTAACAGAACACAGAGCAGTTTCTCAGAAAGCTTCTTTCCAGTTTTGAACGGAAGATATTTCCTTTTTCACCATAGCCCTCTATGGGATTCCAAATATCCCTTTGCCAATTCCACAAGAACAGCCTTAGCGAAAGGTTTCTTGAAGGGAAAGATGTAACTCTGTGAGATGAATTAACAGAACACAGAGCAGTCTCTCAGATAGCTTCTTTCCACTTTTGAACGGAAGATATTTCCTTTTTCACCATAGCCCTCTATGGGCTTCCAAATATCCCTTTACCAATTCCACAAGAACAGCCTTACCGAAAGGCTTCTTGAAGGGAAAGATGTAACTCTGTGAGATGAATTAACAGAATACAGAGCAGTTTCTCAGAAAGCTTCATTCTAGTTTTGAACGGAAGATATTTCCTTTTTCACCATAGCCCTCTATGGGCTTCCAAATATCCCTTTGCCAATTCCACAAGAACAGCCTTAGCGAAAGGCTTCTTGAAGGGAAAGATGTAACTCTGTGAGATGAATTAACAGAACACAGAGCAGTTTCTCAGAAAGCTTCCTTCCAGTTTTGAACGGAAGATATTTCCTTTTTCACCATAGCCCTCTATGGGCTTCCAAATATCCCTTTGCCAATTCCACAAGAACAGCCTTAGCGAAATGCTTCTTAAACGGAAAGATGTAACTCTGTGAGATGAATTAACAGAACACAGAGCAGTTTCTCATAAAGCTTCTTTCCAGTTTTGAACGGAAGGTATTTCCTTTTTCACCATAGCCCTCTATGGGCTTCCAAATATCCCTTTGCCAATTCCACAAGAACAGCCTTAGCGAAAGGCTCCTTGAAGGGAAAGATGTAACTCGGTGAGATGAATTAACAGAACACAGAGCAGTTTCTCAGAAAGCTTCTTTGCAGTTTTGAACGGAAGATATTTCCTTTCTCACCATAGCCCTCTATGGGCTTCCAAATATCCCGTTGCCAATTCCACAAGAACAGCCTTAGTGAAAGACTTCTTGAAGGGAAAGATGTAACTCTGTGAGATGAATTTACAGAATACAGAGCAGTTTCTCAGAAAGCTTCTTTCCAGTTTTGAACGGAAGATATTTCCTTTTTCACCATAGCCCACTATGGGCTTCCAAATATCCCTTTGCCAATTCCACAAGAACAGCCTTAGCGAAAGGTTTCTTGAAGGGAAAGATGTAACTCTGTGAAATGAATTAACAGAACACAGAGCAGTTTCTCAGAAAGCTTCTTTCCAGTTTTGAACGGAAGATATTTCCTTTTTCACCATAGCCCTCTATGGGTTTCCAAATATCCCTTTGCCAATTCCACAAGAACAGCCTTAGCGAAAGGCTTCTTGAAGGGAAAGATGTAACTCTGTGAGATGAATTAACAGAACACAGAGCAGTTTCTCAGAAAGCTTCTTTCCAGTTTTGAACGGAAGATATTTCCTCTTTCACCATAGCCCTCTATGGGCTTCCAAATATCCCTTTGCCAATTCCACAAGAACAGCCTTAGCGGAAGGCTTCTTGAAGGGAAAGATGTAACTCCGTCAGATGAATTAACAGAACACAGAGCAGTTTCTCAGACAGCTTCTTTCCACTTTTGAACGGAAGATATTTCCTTTTTCACCATAGCCCTCTATGGGCTTCCAAATATCCCTTTGCCAATTCCACAAGAACAGCCTTAGCGAAAGGCTTCTTGAAGGGAAAGATGTAACTCTCTGAGATGAATTAACAGAACACAGAGCAGTTTCTCAGAAAGCTTCTTTCCAGTTTTGAACGGAAGATATTTCCTTTTTCACCATAGCCCTCTATGGGCTTCCAAATATCCCTTTGCCAATTTCAGAAGAACAGCCTTAACGAAAGGCTTCTTGAAGGGAAAGATGTAACTCTGTGAGATGAATTAACAGAACACAGAGCAGTTTCTCAGAAAGCTTCTTTCCAGTTTTGAACGGAAGATATTTCCTTTTTCACCATAGACCTCTTTGGGCTTCCAAATATCCCTTTGCCCATTCCACAAGAACAGACTTAGCGAAAGGCTTCTTGAAGGGAAAGATGTAACTCTGTGAGATGAATTAAGAGAACACAGAGCAGTTTCTCAGAAAGCTTCTTTCCAGTTTTGAACGGAAGATATTTCCTTTTTCAGCATAGCCCTCTATGGGCTTCCAAATATCCCTTTGCCAATTCCACAAGAACAGCCTTAGCGAAAGGCTTCTTGAAGGGAAACATGTAACTCTGTGAGATGAATTAACAGAACACAGAGCAGTTTCTCAGAAAGCTTCTTTCCAGTTGAGAACGGAAGATATTTCCTTTTTCACCATAGCCCTCTAAGGGCTTCCAAGTATCCCTTTGCCAATTCCACAAGAACAGCCTTAGCGAAAGGCTTCTTGAAGGGAAAGATGTAACACTGTGAGATGAATTAACAGAACACAGAGCAGTTTCTCAGAATGCTTCTTTCCAGTTTTGAACGGAAGATATTTCCTTTTTCACCATAGCCCTCTATCGGCTTCCAAATATCCCTTTGCCAATTCCACAAGAACAGCCTTAGCGAAAGGCTTCTTGAAGGGAAAGATGTAACTCTGTGAGATGAATTAACAGAACACAGAGCAGTTTCTCAGAAAGCTTCTTTCCAGTTTTGAACGGAAGATGTTTCCTTTTTCACCATAGCCCTCTATGGGCTTCCAAATATCCCTTAGCAAATTCCACAAGAACTGCCTCAGCGAAAGGCTCCTTGAAGGGAAAGATGTAACTCTGTGAGATGAATTAACAGAACACAGAGCAGTTTCTCGGAAAGCTTCTTTCTAGTTTTGAACGGAAGATATTTCCTCTTTCACCATAGCCCTCTATGGGCTTCCAAATATCCCTTTGCCAATTCCACAAGAACAGCCTTAGCGAAAGGCTTCTTGTTGGGAAAGGCGTAACTCTGTGAGATGAATTAACAGAACACAGAGCAGTTTCTCAGAAAGCTTCTTTCCAGTTTTGAACGGAAGATATTTCCTCTTTCACCATAGCCCTCTATGGGCTTCCAAATATCCCTTTGCCAATTCCACAAGAACAGCCTTAGCGAAAGGCTTCTTGAAGGGAAAGACGAAACTCTGTGAGATGAATTAACAGAACACAGAGCAGTTTCTCAGAAAGCTTCTTTCCAGTTTTGAACGGAAGTTATTTCCTTTTTCACCATAGCCCTGTTTGGGCTTCCAAATATCCGCTTGCCAATTCCACAAGAACATCCTTAGCGAAAGACTTCTTGAAGGGAAAGATGTAACTCTGTGAGATGAATTTACAGAATACAGAGCAGTTTCTCAGAAAGCTTCTTTCCAGTTTTGAACGGAAGATATTTCCTTTTTCACCATAGCCCACTATGGGCTTCCAAATATCCCTTTGCCAATTCCACAAGAACAGCCTTAGCGAAAGTCTTCTTGAAGGGAAAGATGTAACTCTGTGAGATGAATTAACAGAACACAGAGCAGTTTCTCAGAAAGCTTCTTTCCAGTTTTGAACGGAAGATATTTCCTTTTTCACCATAGCCCTCTATGGGTTTCCAAATATCCCTTTGCCAATTCCACAAGAACAGCCTTAGCGAAAGGCTTCTTGAAGGGAAAGATATAACTCTGTGAGATGAATTAACAGAACACAGAGCAGTTTCTCAGAAAGCTTCTTTCCAGTTTTGAACGGAAGATATTTCCTCTTTCACCATAGCCCTCTATGGGCTTCCTAATATCCCTTTGCCAATTCCACAAGAACAGCCTTAGCGGAAGGCTTCTTGAAGGGAAAGATGTAACTCCGTCAGATGAATTAACAGAACACAGAGCAGTTTCTCAGATAGCTTCTTTCCACTTTTGAACGGAAGATATTTCCTTTTTCACCATAGCCCTCTATGGGCTTCCAAATATCCCTTTGCCAATTCCACAAGAACAGCCTTAGCGAAAGGCTTCTTGAAGGGAAAGATGTAACTCTCTGAGATGAATTAACAGAACACAGAGCAGTTTCTCAGAAAGCTTCTTTCCAGTTTTGAACGGAAGATATTTCCTTTTTCACCATAGACCTCTATGGGCTTCCAAATATCCCTTTGCCAATTTCAGAAGAACAGCCTTAGCGAAAGGCTTCTTGAAGGGAAAGATGTAACTCTGTGAGATGAATTAACAGAACACAGAGCAGTTTCTCAGAAAGCTTCTTTCCAGTTTTGAACGGAAGATATTTCCTTTTTCACCATAGACCTCTTTGGGCTTCCAAATATCCCTTTGCCAATTCCACAAGAACAGCCTTAGCGAAAGGCTTCTTGAAGGGAAAGATGTAACTCTGTGAGATGAATTAACAGAACACAGAGCAGTTTGTCAGAAAGCTTCTTTCCAGTTTTGAACGGAAGATATTTCCTTTTTCACCATAGCCCTCTTTGGGCTTCCAAATATCCCCTTGCCAATTCCACAAGAACATCCTTAGCGAAATGCTTCTTGAAGGGAAAGATGTATCTCTGTGAGATGAATTAACAGAACACAGAGCATTTTCTCAGAAAGCTTCTTTCCAGTTTTGAACCTAGGATATTTGCTTTTTCACCATAGCCCTCTATGGGCTTCCAAATATCCCTTTGCCAATTCCACAAGAAGATCCTTAGCGAAAGGATTCTTGAAGGGAAAGATGTAACTCGGTGAGATGAATTAACAGAACACAGAGCAGTTTCTCAGAAAGCTTCTTTGCAGTTTTGAACGGAAGATATTTCCTTTTTCACCATAGCCCTCTATGGGCTTCCAAGTATCCCTTTGCCAATTCCACAAGAACAGCCTTAGCGAAAGACTTCTTGAAGGGAAAGATGTAACTCTGTGAGATGAATTAACAGAATACAGAGCAGTTTCTCAGAAAGCTTCTTTCCAGTTTTGAACCGAAGATATTTCCTTTTTCACCATAGCCCTCTATGGGCTTCCAAATATCCCTTTGCCAATTCCACAAGAACAGCCTTAGCGAAAGGCTTCATGAAGCGAACGATGTAACTCTGTGAGATGAATTAACAGAACACAGAGCAGTTTCTCAGAAAGCTTCTTTCCAGTTTTGAACGGAAGATATTTCCTTTTTCACCATAGCCCTCTATGGGCTTCCAAATATCCCTTTGCCAATTCCCCAAAAACAGCCTTAGCGAAAGGCTTCTTGAAGGGAAAGATGTAACTCTGTGAGATGAATTAACAGAACACAGAGCAGTTTCTCAGAAAGCTTCTTTCCAGTTTTGAACGGAAGATGTTTCCTTTTTCACCATAGCCCTCTGTGGGCTTACAAATATCCCTTTTCCAATTCCACAAGAACAGCCTTAGCGAAAGGCTCCTTGAAGGGAAAGATGTAACTCTGTGAGATGAATTAACAGAACACAGAGCAGTTTCTCACAAAGCTTCTTTCCAGTTTTGAACGGAAGATATTTCCTCTTTCACCATAGCCCTCTATGGGCTTCCAAATATCCCTTTGCCAATTCCACAAGAACAGCCTTAGCGAAAGGCTTCTTGAAGGGAAAGATGTAACTCTGTGAGATGAATTAACAGAACACAGAGCAGTTTCTCGTATAGCTTCTTTCCACTTATGAAGGAAGACATTTCCTTTTTCACCGTAGCCCTCTATGGGCTTCCAAATATCCCTTTGCCAATTCCACAAGAACAGCCTTAGCGAAAGGATTCTGGAAGGGTAAGATGTAACCCTGTGAGATGAATTAACAGAACACAGAGCAGTTTCTCAGAAAGCTTCTTTCCAGTGTTGAACGGAAGATATTTCCTTTTTCACCATAGCCCTCTATGGGCTTCCAAATATCCCTTTGCCAATTCCACAAGAACAGCCTTAGCGAAAGGCTTCTTGAACGGAAAGATGTAACTCTGTGAGATGAATTAACAGAACACAGAGCAGTTTCTCAGAAAGCTTCTTTCCAGTTTTGAATGGAAGATATTTCCTTTTTCACCATAGCCCTCTATGGGCTTCCAAATGTCCCTTTGCCAATTCCACAAGAACAGCCTTAGCGAAAGGCTTCTTGAAGGGAAAGATGTAACTCGGTGAGATGAATTAACAGAACACAGAGCAGTTTCTCAGAAAGCTTCTTTGCAGTTTTGAACGGAAGATATTTCCTTTTTCACCATAGCCCTCTATGGGCTTCCAAATATCCCTTTGCCAATTCCACAAGAACAGCCTTAGCGAAAGACTTCTTGAAGGGAAAGATGTAACTCTGTGAGATGAATTTACAGAGTACAGAGCAGTTTCTCAGAAAGCTTCTTTCCAGTTTTGAACGGAAGATATTTCCTTTTTCACCATAGCCCACTATGGGCTTCCAAATATCCCTTTGCCAATTCCACAAGAACAGCCTTAGCGAAAGGTTTCTTGAAGGGAAAGATGTAACTCTGTGAGATGAATTAACAGAACACAGAGCAGTTTCTCAGAAAGCTTCTATCCAGTTTTGAACGGAAGATATTTCCTTTTTCACCATAGCCCTCTATGGGTTTCCAAATATCCCTTTGGCAATTCCACAAGAACAGCCTTAGCGAAAGGCTTCTTGAAGGGAAAGATGTAACTCTGTGAGATGAATTAACAGAACACAGAGCAGTTTCTCAGAAAGCTTCTTTCCAGTTTTGAACGGAAGATATTTCCTCTTTCACCATAGCCCTCTATGGGCTTCCAAATATCCCTTTGCCAATTCCACAAGAACAGCCTTAGCGGAAGGCTTCTTGAAGGGAAAGATGTAACTCCGACAGATGAATTAACAGAACACAGAGCAGTTTCTCAGATAGCTTCTTTCCACTTTTGAACGGAAGATATTTCCTTTTTCACCATAGCCCTCTATGGGATTCCAAATATCCCTTTGCCAATTCCACAAGAACAGCCTTAGCGAAAGGCTTCTTGAAGGGAAAGATGTAACTCTCTGAGACGAATTAACAGAACACAGAGCAGTTTCTCAGAAAGCTTCTTTCCAGTTTTGAACGGAAGATATTCCCTTTTTCACCATAGCCTTCTATGGGCTTCCAAATATCCCTTTGCCAATTTCAGAAGAACAGCCTTAGCGAAAGGCTTCTTGAAGGGAAAGATGTAACTCTGTTAGATGAATTAACAGAACACAGAGCAGTTTCTCAGAAAGCTTCTTTCCAGTTTTGAACGGAAGATATTTCCTTTTTCACCATAGACCTCTTTGGGTTTCCAAATATCCCTTTGCCAATTCCACAAGAACAGCCTTAGCGAAAGGCTTCTTGAAGGGAAAGATGTAACTCTGGGAGATGAATTAACATAACACAGAGCAGTTTCTCAGAAAGCTTCTTTCCAGTTTTGAACGGAAGATATTTCCTTATTCAGCATAGCCCTCTATGGGCTTCCAAATATCCCTTTGCCAATTCCCCAAGAACAGCCTTAGCGAAAGGCTTCTTAAAGGGAAAGATGTAACTCTGTGAGATGAATTAACAGAACACAGAGCAGTTTCTCAGAAAGCTTCTTTCCAGTTTTGAACGGAAGATATTTCCTCTTTCACCATAACCCTCTATGGGCTTCCAAATATCCCTTTGCCAATTCCACAAGAACCGCTTTAGCGAAAGGCTTCTTGAAGGGAAAGATGTAACTCTGTTAGATGAATTAACAGAACACAGAGCAGTTTCTCAGAAAGCTTCTTTCCAGTTTTGAACGGAAGATATTTCCTTTTTCACCATAGCCCTCTATGGGATTCCAAATATCCCTTTGCCAATTCCACAAGAACAGCCTTAGCGAAAGGTTTCTTGAAGGGAAAGATGTAACTCTGTGAGATGAATTAACAGAACACAGAGCAGTCTCTCAGATAGCTTCTTTCCACTTTTGAACGGAAGATATTTCCTTTTTCACCATAGCCCTCTATGGGCTTCCAAATATCCCTTTACCAATTCCACAAGAACAGCCTTACCGAAAGGCTTCTTGAAGGGAAAGATGTAACTCTGTGAGATGAATTAACAGAATACAGAGCAGTTTCTCAGAAAGCTTCATTCTAGTTTTGAACGGAAGATATTTCCTTTTTCACCATAGCCCTCTATGGGCTTCCAAATATCCCTTTGCCAATTCCACAAGAACAGCCTTAGCGAAAGGCTTCTTGAAGGGAAAGATGTAACTCTGTGAGATGAATTAACAGAACACAGAGCAGTTTCTCAGAAAGCTTCCTTCCAGTTTTGAACGGAAGATATTTCCTTTTTCACCATAGCCCTCTATGGGCTTCCAAATATCCCTTTGCCAATTCCACAAGAACAGCCTTAGCGAAATGCTTCTTAAACGGAAAGATGTAACTCTGTGAGATGAATTAACAGAACACAGAGCAGTTTCTCATAAAGCTTCTTTCCAGTTTTGAACGGAAGGTATTTCCTTTTTCACCATAGCCCTCTATGGGCTTCCAAATATCCCTTTGCCAATTCCACAAGAACAGCCTTAGCGAAAGGCTCCTTGAAGGGAAAGATGTAACTCGGTGAGATGAATTAACAGAACACAGAGCAGTTTCTCAGAAAGCTTCTTTGCAGTTTTGAACGGAAGATATTTCCTTTCTCACCATAGCCCTCTATGGGCTTCCAAATATCCCGTTGCCAATTCCACAAGAACAGCCTTAGTGAAAGACTTCTTGAAGGGAAAGATGTAACTCTGTGAGATGAATTTACAGAATACAGAGCAGTTTCTCAGAAAGCTTCTTTCCAGTTTTGAACGGAAGATATTTCCTTTTTCACCATAGCCCACTATGGGCTTCCAAATATCCCTTTGCCAATTCCACAAGAACAGCCTTAGCGAAAGGTTTCTTGAAGGGAAAGATGTAACTCTGTGAAATGAATTAACAGAACACAGAGCAGTTTCTCAGAAAGCTTCTTTCCAGTTTTGAACGGAAGATATTTCCTTTTTCACCATAGCCCTCTATGGGTTTCCAAATATCCCTTTGCCAATTCCACAAGAACAGCCTTAGCGAAAGGCTTCTTGAAGGGAAAGATGTAACTCTGTGAGATGAATTAACAGAACACAGAGCAGTTTCTCAGAAAGCTTCTTTCCAGTTTTGAACGGAAGATATTTCCTCTTTCACCATAGCCCTCTATGGGCTTCCAAATATCCCTTTGCCAATTCCACAAGAACAGCCTTAGCGGAAGGCTTCTTGAAGGGAAAGATGTAACTCCGTCAGATGAATTAACAGAACACAGAGCAGTTTCTCAGACAGCTTCTTTCCACTTTTGAACGGAAGATATTTCCTTTTTCACCATAGCCCTCTATGGGCTTCCAAATATCCCTTTGCCAATTCCACAAGAACAGCCTTAGCGAAAGGCTTCTTGAAGGGAAAGATGTAACTCTCTGAGATGAATTAACAGAACACAGAGCAGTTTCTCAGAAAGCTTCTTTCCAGTTTTGAACGGAAGATATTTCCTTTTTCACCATAGCCCTCTATGGGCTTCCAAATATCCCTTTGCCAATTTCAGAAGAACAGCCTTAACGAAAGGCTTCTTGAAGGGAAAGATGTAACTCTGTGAGATGAATTAACAGAACACAGAGCAGTTTCTCAGAAAGCTTCTTTCCAGTTTTGAACGGAAGATATTTCCTTTTTCACCATAGACCTCTTTGGGCTTCCAAATATCCCTTTGCCCATTCCACAAGAACAGACTTAGCGAAAGGCTTCTTGAAGGGAAAGATGTAACTCTGTGAGATGAATTAAGAGAACACAGAGCAGTTTCTCAGAAAGCTTCTTTCCAGTTTTGAACGGAAGATATTTCCTTTTTCAGCATAGCCCTCTATGGGCTTCCAAATATCCCTTTGCCAATTCCACAAGAACAGCCTTAGCGAAAGGCTTCTTGAAGGGAAACATGTAACTCTGTGAGATGAATTAACAGAACACAGAGCAGTTTCTCAGAAAGCTTCTTTCCAGTTGAGAACGGAAGATATTTCCTTTTTCACCATAGCCCTCTAAGGGCTTCCAAGTATCCCTTTGCCAATTCCACAAGAACAGCCTTAGCGAAAGGCTTCTTGAAGGGAAAGATGTAACACTGTGAGATGAATTAACAGAACACAGAGCAGTTTCTCAGAATGCTTCTTTCCAGTTTTGAACGGAAGATATTTCCTTTTTCACCATAGCCCTCTATGGGCTTCCAAATATCCCTATGCCAATTGCACAGGAACAGCCTTAGCGAAAGGCTTCTTGAAGGGAAAGATGTAACTCTGTGAGATGAATTAACAGAACACAGAGCATTTTCTCACAAAGCTTATTTCCACTTTTGAACGGAAGATATTTCCTTTTTCACCATAGCCCTCTATGGGCTTCCAAGTATCTCTTTGCCAATTCCACAAGAACAGCCTTAGCGAAAGGCTTCTTGAAGGGAAAGATGTAACTCTGTGAGATGAATTAACAGAAGACAGAGCCGTTTCTCAGAAAGCTTCTTTCCAGTTTTGAACGGAAGATATTCCCTTTTTCACCATAGCCCTCTATGGGCTTCCAAATATCCCTTTGCCAATTCCACAAGAACAGCCTTAGCGAAAGGCTTCTTGAAGGGAAAGATGTAACTCTGTGAGATGAATTAACAGAACACAGAGCAGTTTCTCAGAAAGCTTCTTTCCAGTTTTGAACGGAAGATATTTCCTTTTTCACCATAGCCCTCTATGGGCTTCCAAATATCCCTTTGCCAATTCCACAAGAACAGCCTTAGCGAAAGGCTTCTTGAAGGGAAAGATGTAACTCTGTGAGATGAATTAACAGAACACAGAGTAGTTTCTCAGAAAGCTTCTTTCCAGTTTTGAACGGAAGATATTTCCTTTTTCACCATAGCCCTCTAAGGGCTTCCAAATATCCCTTTGCCAATTCCACAAGAACAGCCTTAGCGAAAGACTTCTTGAAAGGAAAGATGTAACTCTGTGAGATGAATTAACAGAACACAGAGCAGTTTCTCAGAAAGCTTCTTTCCAGTTTTGAACGGAAGATATTTCCTTTTTCACCATAGTCCTCTAGGGGCTTCCAAATATCCCTTTGCCAATTCCAAAAGAACAGCCTTAGCGAAAGGCTTCTTGAAGGGAAAGATGTAACTCTGTGAGATGAATTAACAGAACACAGAGCAGTTTCTCAGAAAGCTTCTTTCCAGTTTTGAACGGAAGATATTTCCTTTTTCACCATAGCCCTCTATGGGCTTCCAAATATCCCTTTGCCAATTCCACAAGAACAGCCTTAGCGAAAGGCTTCTTGAAGGGAAAGATGTAACTCTGTGAGATGAATTAACAGAACGCAGAGCAGTTTCTCAGAAAGCTTCTTCCCAGTTTTGAACGGAAGATATTTCCTTTTTCACCATAGCCCTCTATGTGCTTCCAAATATCCCTTTGCCAATTCCACAAGAACAGCCTTAGCGAAAGGCTTCTTGAAGGGAAAGATGTAACTGTGTGAGATGAAATAACAGAACACAGAGCAGTTTCTCAGAAAGCTTCTTTACAGTTTTGAACGGAAGATATTTCCTTTTTCACCATAGCCCTCTATGGGCTTCCAAATATCCCTTTGCCAATTCCACAAGAGCAGCCTTAGCGAAAGGCTTCTTGAACGGAAAGCTGTAACTCTGTGAGATGAATTAACAGAACACAGAGCAGTTTCTCAGAAAGCTTCTTTCCAGTTTTGACCGGAAGATATTTCCTTTTTCACCATAGCCCTCTATGGGCTTCCAAATATCCCTTTGCCAATTCCACAAGAACAGCCTTAGCGAAAGGCTTCTTGAATGGAAAGATGTAACTCTGTGAGATGAATTAACAGAACACAGAGCAGTTTCTCAGAAAGCTTCTTTCCAGTTTTGAACGGAAGATATTTCCTTTTTCACCATAGCCCTCTATGGGCTTCCAAATATCCCTATGCCAATTGCACAGGAACAGCCTTAGCGAAAGGCTTCTTGAAGGGAAAGATGTAACTCTGTGAGATGAATTAACAGAACACAGAGCAGTTTCTCAGAAAGCTTCTTTCCAGTTTTGAACGGAGGATATTTCCTTTTTCACCATAGCCATCTATGGGCTTCCAAATATCCCTTTGCCAATTCCACAAGAACAGCCTTAGCGAAAGGCTTCTTGAAGGGAAAGATGTAACTCTGTGAGATGAATTAACAGAACACAGAGCAGTTTCTCAGAAAGCTTCTTTCCAGGTTTGAACGGAAGTTATTTCCTTTTTCACCATAGCCCTCTATGGGCTTCCAAATATCCCTTTGCCAATTCCACAAGAACAGCCTTAGCGAAAGGCTTCTTGAAGGGAAAGATGTAACTCTGTGAGATGAATTAACAGAACACAGAGCAGTTTCTCCGAAAGCTTCTTTCCACTTTTGAACGGAAGATATTTCCTTTTTCACCATAGCCCTCTAAGGGCTTCCAAATATCCCTTTGCCAATTCCACACGAACAGACTTAGCGAAAGGCTTCTTGAAGGGAAAGATGTAACTCTGTGAGATGAATTCACAGAACACAGAGCAGTTTCTCAGAAAGCTTCTTTCCAGTTTTGAACGGAAGATATTTCCTTTTTCACCATAGCCCTCTATGGGCTTCCAAGTATCCCTTTGCCAATTCCACAAGAACAGCCTTAGCGAAAGGCTTCTTGAAGGGAAAGATGTAACTCTGTGAGATGAATTAACAGAACACAGAGAAGTTTCTCAGAAAGCTTCTTTCCAGTTTTGAACGGAAGATATTTCCTTTTTCACCATAGCCCTCTATGGGCTTCCAAATATCCCTTTGCCAATTCCACATGAACAGCCTTAGCAAAAGGCTTCTTGAAGGGAAAGATGTAACTCTGTGAGATGAATTAACAGACCACAGAGCAGTTTCTCAGAAAGCTTCTTTCCAGTTTTGAACGGAAGATATTTCCTTTTTCACCATAGCCCTCTATGGGTTTCCAAATATCCCTTTGCCAATTCCACAAGAACAGCCTTAGCGAAAGGCTTCTTGAAGGGAAAGATGTAACTCTGTGAGATGAATTCAGAGAACACAGAGCAGTTTCTCAGAAAGCTTCTTTCCAGTTGAGAAAGGAAGATATTTCCTTTTTCACCATAGCCTTCTATGGGCTTCCAAATATCCCTTTGCCAATTCCACAAGAACAGCCTTAGCGAAAGGCTTCTTGAAGGGAAAGATGTAACTCTGTGAGATGAATTAAGAGAACACAGAGCAGTTTCTCAGAAAGCTTCTTTCCAGTTTTGAACGGAAGATATTTCCATTTTCACCATAGCCCTCTATGGGCTTCCAAATATCCCTTTGCCAATTCCACAAGAACAGCCTTAGCGAAAGGCTTCTTGAAGGGAAAGATGTTACTCTGTGAGATGAATTAACAGAACACAGAGCAGTTTCTCAGAAAGCTTCTTTCCAGTTTTGAACGGAAGATATTTCCTTTTTCACCATAGCCCTCTATGGGCTTCCAAATATCCCTTTGCCAATTCCCCAAGAACAGCCTTAGCGAAAGGCTTCTTGAAGGGAAAGATGTAACTCTGTGAGATGAATTAACAGAACACAGAGTAGTTTCTCAGAAAGCTTCTTTCCAGTTTTGAACGGAAGATATTTCCTTTTTCACCATAGCCCTCTATGGGCTTCCAAATATCCCTTTGCCAATTCCACAAGAATAGCCTTAGCGAAAGGCTTCTTGAAGGGAAAGATGTAACTCTGTGAGATGAATTAACAGAACACAGAGCAGTTTCTCAGAAAGCTTCTTCCCAGTTTTGAACGGAAGATATTTCCTTTTTCACCATAGCCCTATATGGGCTTCCAAATATCCCTTTGCCAATTCCCCAGGAACAGCCTTAGCGAAAGGCTTCTTGAAGGGAAAGATGTTACTCTGTGAGATGAATTAACAGAACACAGAGCAGTTTCTCAGAAAGCTTCTTTCCAGTTTTGAACGGAAGATATTTCCTTTTTCACCATAGCCCTCTATGGGCTTCCAAATATCCCTTTGCCAATTCCCCAAGAACAGCCTTAGCGAAAGGCTTCTTGAAGGGAAAGATGTAACTCTGTGAGATGAATTAACAGAACACAGAGTAGTTTCTCAGAAAGCTTCTTTCCAGTTGAGAACGGAAGATATTTCCTTTTTCACCATAGCCCTCTAAGGGCTTCCAAATATCCCTTTGCCAGTTCCCCAAGAACAGCCTTAGCGAAAGACTTCTTCAAAGGAAAGATGTAACTCTGTGAGATGAATTAACAGAACACAGAGCAGTTTCTCAGAAAGCTTCTTTCCAGTTTTGAACGGAAGATATTTCCTTTTTCACCATAGCCTTCTATGGGCTTCCAAATATCCCTTTGCCAATTCCACAAGAACAGCCTTAGCGAAAGGCTTCTTGAAGGGAAAGATGTATCTGTGTGAGATGAATTAAGAGAACACAGAGCAGTTTCTCAGAAAGCTTCTTTCCAGTTTTGAACGGAAGATATTTCCTTTTTCACCATAGCCCTCTATGGGCTTCCAAATATCCCTTTGCCAATTCCACAAGAATAGCCTTAGCGAAAGGCTTCTTGAAGGGAAAGATGTAACTCTGTGAGATG
The DNA here is from genome assembly GCF_047675955.1 of Chlorocebus sabaeus. Classification (NCBI taxonomy): domain Eukaryota; kingdom Metazoa; phylum Chordata; class Mammalia; order Primates; family Cercopithecidae; genus Chlorocebus; species Chlorocebus sabaeus. The sequence continues at coordinate 339,487 of NW_027327554.1, forward strand.
AATTAACAGAACACAGAGCAGTTTCTCAGAAAGCTTCTTCCCAGTTTTGAACGGAAGATATTTCCTTTTTCACCATAGCCCTATATGGGCTTCCAAATATCCCTTTGCCAATTCCCCAAGAACAGCCTTAGCGAAAGGCTTCTTGAAGGGAAAGATGTAACTCTGTGAGATGAATTAACAGAACACAGAGTAGTTTCTCAGAAAGCTTCTTTCCAGTTGAGAACGGAAGATATTTCCTTTTTCACCATAGCCCTCTAAGGGCTTCCAAATATCCCTTTGCCAATTCCACAAGAACAGCCTTAGCGAAAGACTTCTTCAAAGGAAAGATGTAACTCTGTGAGATGAATTAACAGAACACAGAGCAGTTTCTCAGAAAGCTTCTTTCCAGTTTTGAACGGAAGATATTTCCTTTTTCACCATAGCCTTCTATGGGCTTCCAAATATCCCTTTGCCAATTCCACAAGAACAGCCTTAGCGAAAGGCTTCTTGAAGGGAAAGATGTAACTCTGTGAGATGAATTAAGAGAACACAGAGCAGTTTCTCAGAAAGCTTCTTTCCAGTTTTGAACGGAAGATATTTCCTTTTTCACCGTAGCCCTCTATGGGCTTCCAAATATCCCTTTGCCAATTCCACAAGAACAGCCTTAGCGAAAGGCTTCTTGAAGGGAAAGATGTAACTCTGTGAGATGAATTAACAGAACACAGAGCAGTTTCTCAGAAAGCTTCTTTCCAGTTTTGAACGGAAGATATTTCCTTTTTCACCATAGCCCTCTATGGGTTTCCAAATATCCCTTTGCCAATTCCCCAAGAACAGCCTTAGCGAAAGGCTTCTTGAAGGGAAAGATGTAACTCTGTGAGATGAATTAACAGAACACAGAGCAGTTTCTCAGAAAGCTTCTTTCCAGTTTTGAACGGAAGATATTTCCTTTTTCACCATAGCCCTCTATGGGCTTCCAAGTATCCCTTTGCCAATTCCACAAGAACAGCCTTAGCGAAAGGCTTCTTGAAGGGAAAGATGTAACACTGTGAGATGAATTAGCAGAACACAGAGCAGTTTCTCAGAAAGCTTCTTTCCAGTTTTGAACGGAAGATATTATCTTTTTCAGAATAGCCCTCTATGGGCTTCCAAATATCCCTTTGCAAATTCCACAAGAACAGCCTTAGCGAAAGGCTTCTTGAAGGGAAAGGTGTAACTCTGTGAGATGAATTCAGAGAACAAAGAGCAGTTTCTCAGAAAGCTTCTTTCCAGTTTTGAGCGGAAGATATTTCCTTTTTCACCATAGCCTTCTATGGGCTTCCAAATATCCCTTTGCCAATTCCACAAGAACAGCCTTAGCGAAAGGCTTCTTGAAGGGAAAGATGTAACTCTGTGAGATGAATTAACAGAACACAGAGCAGTTTCTCAGAAAGCTTCTTTCCAGTTTTGAACGGAAGTTATTTCCTTTTTCACCATAGCCCTGTAGGGGCTTCCAAATATCCCTTTGCCAATTCCAAAAGAACAGCCTTAGCGAAAGGCTTCTTGAAGGGAAACATGTATCTCTGTGAGATGAATTAACAGAACACAGAGCAGTTTCTCAGAAAGCTTCTTTCCAGTTTTGAACGGAAGATATTTCCTTTTTCACCATAGCCCTCTATGGGCTTCCAAATATCCCTTTGCCAATTCCAAAAGAACAGCCTTAGCGAAAGGCTTCTTGAAGGGAAAGATGTAACTCTGTGAGATGAATTAACAGAACGCAGAGCAGTTTCTCAGAAAGCTTCTTCCCAGTTTTGAACGGAAGATATTTCCTTTTTCACCATAGCCCTCTATGGTCTTCCAAATATCCCTTTGCCAATTCCACAAGAACAGCCTTAGCAAAAGGCTTCTTGAAGGGAAAGATGTATCTCTGTGAGATGAATTAACAGAACACAGAGCAGATTCTCAGAAAGCTTCTTTCCAGTTTTGAACGGAAGATATTTCCTTTTTCACCATAGCCCTCTATGGGCTTCCAAATATCCCTTTGCCAATTCCACAAGAACAGCCTTAGCGAAAGGCTTCTTGAAGGGAAAGATGTAACTCTGTGAGATGAATTAACAGAACACAGAGCAGTTTCTCAGAAAGCTTCTTTCCAGTTTTGAACGGAAGATATTTCCTTTTTCACCATAGCCCTCTATGGGCTTCCAAATATCCCTTTGCCAATTCCACAAGAACAGCCTTAGCGAAAGGCTTCTTGAAGGGAAAGATGTAACTCTGTGAGATGAATTAAGAGGACACAGAGCAGTTTCTCAGAAAGCTTCTTTCCAGTTTTGAACGGAAGATATTTCCTTTCTCACCATAGCCCTCTATGGGCTTCCAAATATCCCTATGCCAATTGCACAGGAACAGCCTTAGCGAAAGGCTTCTTGAAGGGAAAGATGTAACTCTGTGAGATGAATTAACAGAACACAGAGCAGTTTCTCAGAAAGCTTCTTTCCAGTTTTGAACGGAAGATATTTCCTTTTTCACCATAGCCCTCTATGGGCTTCCAAGTATCCCTTTGCCAATTCCACAAGAACAGCCTTAGCGAAAGGCTTCTTGAAGGGAAAGATGTAACTCTGTGAGATGAATTAACAGAACACAGAGCAGTTTCTCAGAAAGTTTCTTTCCAGTTTTGAACGGAAGATATTTCCTTTTTCACCATAGACCTCTATGGGCTTCCAAATATCCCTTTGCCAATTCCACAAGAACAGCCTTAGCGAAAGGCTTCTTGAAGGGAAAGATGTAACTCTGTGAGATGAATTAGCAGAACACAGAGCAGTTTCTCAGAAAGCTTCTTTCCAGTTTTGAACGGAAGATATTATCTTTTTCACCATAGCCCTCTATGGGCTTCCAAATATCCCTTTGCCAATTCCACAAGAACAGCCTTAGCGAAAGGCTTCTTGAAGGGAAAGATGTAACTCTGTGATATGAATTAACAGAACACAGAGCAGTTTCTCAGAAAGCTTCTTTCCAGTTTTGAACGGAAGATATTTCCTTTTTCACCATAGCCCTGTAGCGGCTTCCAAATATCCCTTTGCCAATTCCAAAAGAACAGCCTTAGCGAAAAGCTTCTTGAAGGGAAAGATGTAACTCTGTGAGATGAATTAACAGAACACAGAGCAGTTTCTCAGAAAGCTTCTTTCCAGTTTTGAACGGAAGATATTTCCTTTTTCACCATAGCCCTCTATGGGCTTCCAAATATCCCTTTGCCAATTCCACAAGAACAGCCTTAGCGAAAGGCTTCTTGAAGGGAAAGATGTAACTCTGTGAGATGAATTAAGAGAACGCAGAGCAGTTTCTCAGAAAGCTTCTTCCCAGTTTTGAACGGAAGATATTTCCTTTTTCACCATAGCCCTCTATGGTCTTCCAAATATCCCTTTGCCAATTCCACAAGAACAGCCTTAGCAAAAGGCTTCTTGAAGGGAAAGATGTATCTCTGTGAGATGAATTAACAGAACACAGAGCAGTTTCTCAGAAAGCTTCTTTCCAGTTTTGAACGGAAGATATTTCCTTTTTCACGATAGCCCTCTATGGGCTTCCAAATATCCCTTTGCCAATTGCACAAGAACAGCCTTAGCGAAAGGCTTCTTGAAGGGAAAGATGTAACTCTGTGAGATGAATTAACAGAACACAGAGCAGTTTCTCAGAAAGTTTCTTTCCAGGTTTGAACGGAAGATATTTCCTTTTTCACCATAGCCCTTTATGGGCTTCCAAATATCCCTTTGCCAATTCCAGAAGAACAGCCTTAGCGAAAGGCTTCTTGAAGGGAAAGATGTAACTCTATGAGATGAATTCACAGAACACAGAGCAGTCTCTCAGAAAGCTTCTTTCCAGTTTTGAACGGAAGATATTTCCTTTTTCACCATAGCCTTCTATGGGCTTCCAAATATCCCTTTGCCAATTCCGCAAGAACAGCTTTAGCGAAAGGCTTCTTGAAGGGAAAGATGTAACTCTGTGAGATGAATTAGGAGAACACAGAGCAGTTTCTCAGAAAGCTTCTTTCCAGTTTTGAACGGAAGATATTTCCTTTTTCACCATAGCCCTCTATGGGCTTCCAAATATCCCTTTGCCAATTCCACAAGAACAGCCTTAGCGAAAGGCTTCTTGAAGGGAAAGATGTAACTCTGTGAGATGAATTAACAGAACACAGAGCAGTTTCTCAGAAAGCTTCTTTCCAGTTTTGAACGGAAGATATTTCCTTTTTCACCATAGCCCTCTATGGGCTTCCAAATATCCCTTTGCCAATTCCCCAAGAACAGCCTTAGCGAAAGGCTTCTTGAAGGGAAAGATGTAACTCTGTGAGATGAATTAACGGAACACAGAGTAGTTTCTCAGAAAGCTTCTTTCCAGTTGAGAAGGGAAGATATTTCCTTTTTCACCATAGCCCTCTAAGGGCTTCCAAGTATCCCTTTGCAAATTCCACAAGAACAGCCTTAGCGAAAGGCTTCTTGAAGGGAAAGATGTAACACTGTGAGATGAATTAACAGAACACAGAGCAGTTTCTCAGAAAGCTTCTTTCCAGTTTTGAATGGAAGATATTTCCTTTTTCACCATAGCCCTCTATGGGCTTCCAAATATCCCTTTGCCAATTCCACAAAAACAGCCTTAGCGAAAGGCTTCTTGAAGGGAAAGATGTAAATCTGTGTGATGAATTAAGAGAACACAGAGCAGTTTCTCAGAAAGCTTCTTTCCAGTTTTGAACGGAAGATATTTATTTTTTCACCATAGCCCTCTATGGGCTTCCAAATATCCCTATGCCAATTGCACAGGAACAGCCTTAGCGAAAGGCTTCTTGAAGGGAAAGATGTAACTCTGTGAGATGAATTAACAGAACACAGAGCAGTTTCTCAGAAAGCTTCTTTCCAGTTTTGAACGGAAGATATTTCCTTTTTCACCATAGCCCTCTATGGGCTTCCAAGTATCCCTTTGCCAATTCCACAAGAACAGCCTTAGCGAAAGGCTTCTTGAAGGGAAATATGTAACTCTGTGAGATGAATTAGCAGAACACAGAGCAGTTTCTCAGAAAGCTTCTTTCCAGTTTTGAACGGAAGATATTATCTTTTTCACCATAGCCCTCTATGGGCTTCCAAATATCCCTTTGCAAATTCCACAAGAACAGCCTTAGCGAAAGGCTTCTTGAAGGGAAAGATGTAACTCTGTGAGATGAATTAACAGAACACAGAGCAGTTTCTCAGAAAGCTTCTTTCCAGTTTTGAACGGAAGATATTTCCTTTTTCACCATAGCCCTCTATGGGCTTCCAAATATCCCTTTGCCAATTCCACAAGAACAGCCTTAGCGAAAGGCTTCTTGAAGGGAAAGATGTAACTCTGTGAGATGAATTAACAGAACACAGAGCAGTTTCTCAGAAAGTTTCTTTCCAGTTTTGAACGTAACATATTTCCTTTTTCACCATAGCCCTCTATGGGCTTCCAAATATCCCTTTGCCAATTCCACAAGAACAGCCTTTGCGAAAGGCTTCCTGAAGGGAAAGATGTAACTCTGTGAGATGAATTAGCAGAACACAGAGCAGTTTCTAAGAAAGCTTCTTTCCAGTTTTGAACGGAAGATATTATCTTTTTCACCATAGCCCTCTATGGGCTTCCAAATATCCCTTTGCCAATTCCACAAGAACAGCCTTAGCGAAAGGCTTCTTGAAGGGAAAGATGTAACTCTGTGAGATGAATTAACAGAACACAGAGCAGTTTCTCAGAAAGCTTCTTTCCAGTTTTGAACGGAAGATATTTCCTTTTTCACCATAGCCCTCTATGGGCTTTCAAATATCCCTTTGCCAATTCCACAAGAACAGCATTAGCGAAAGGCTACTTGAAGGGAAAGATGTAACTCTGTGAGATGAATTACCAGAACACAGAGCAGTTTCTCAGAAAGCTTCTTTCCAGTTTTGAACGGAAGATATTTCCTTTTTCACCATAGCCCTCTATGGGCTTCCAAATATCCCTTTGCCAATTCCCCAAGAACAGCCTTAGCGAAAGGCTTCTTGAAGGGAAAGATGTAACTCTGTGAGATGAATTAACAGAACACAGAGTAGTTTCTCAGAAAGCTTCTTTCCAGTTGAGAACGGAAGATATTTCCTTTTTCACCATAGCCCTCTAAGGGCTTCCAAATATCCCTTTGCCAATTCCACAAGAACAGCCTTAGCGAAAGACTTCTTGAAAGGAAAGATGTAACTCTGTGAGATGAATTAACAGAACACAGAGCAGTTTCTCAGATAGCTTCTTTCCAGTTTGGAACGGAAGATATTTCCTTTTTCACCATAGCCCTCTAGGGGCTTCCAAATATCCCTTTGCCAATTCCAAAAGAACAGCCTTAGCGAAAGGCTTCTTGAAGGGAAACATGTAACTCTGTGAGATGAATTAACAGAACACAGAGCAGTTTCTCAGAAAGCTTCTTTCCAGTTTTGAACGGAAGATATTTCCTTTTTCACCATAGCCCTCTATGGGCTTCCAAATATCCCTTTGCCAATTCCACAAGAACAGCCTTAGCGAAAGGCTTCTTGAAGGGAAAGATGTAACTCTGTGAGATGAATTAACAGACCACAGAGCAGTTTCTCAGAAAGCTTCTTTTCAGTTTTGAACGGAAGATATTTCCTTTTTCACCATAGCCCTCTATGGGCTTCCAAATATCCCTTTGCCAATTCCCCAAGAACAGCCTTAGCGAAAGGCTTCTTGAAGGGAAAGATGTAACTCTGTGAGATGAATTCACAGAACACAGAGCAGTTTCTCAGAAAGCTTCTTTCCAGTTTTGAACGGAAGATATTTCCTTTTTCACCATAGCCTTCTATGGGCTTCCAAATATCCCTTTGCCAATTCCACAAGAACAGCTTTAGCGAAAGGCTTCTTGAAGGGAAAGATGTAACTCTGTGAGATGAATTAAGAGAACACAGAGCAGTTTCTCAGAAAGCTTCTTTCCAGTTTTGAACGGAAGATATTTCCTTTTTCACCATAGCCCTCTATGGGCTTCCAAATATCCCTTTGCCAATTCCACAAGAACAGCCTTAGCGAAAGGCTTCTTGAAGGGAAAGATGTAACTCTGTGAGATGAATTAACAGAACACAGAGCAGTTTCACAGAAAGCTTCTTTCCAGTTTTGAACGGAAGATATTTCCTTTTTCACCATAGCCCTCTATGGGCTTCCAAATATCCCTTTGCCAATTCCCCAAGAACAGACTTAGCGAAAGGCTTCTTGAAGGGAAAGATGTAACTCTGTGAGATGAATTAACAGAACACAGAGTAGTTTCTCAGAAAGCTTCTTTCCAGTTGAGAAGGGAAGATATTTCCTTTTTCACCATAGCCCTCTAAGCGCTTCCAAGTATCCCTTTGCCAATTCCACAAGAACAGCCTTAGCGAAAGGCTTCTTGAAGGGAAAGATGTAACACTGTGAGATGAATTAACAGAACACAGAGCAGTTTCTCAGAAAGCTTCTTTCCAGTTTTGAACGGAAGATATTTCCTTTTTCACCATAGCCCTCTATGGGCTTCCAAATATCCCTTTGCCAATTCCCCAAGAACAGCCTTAGCGAAAGGCTTCTTGAAGGGAAAGATGTAACTCTGTGAGATGAATTAACAGAACACAGAGTAGTTTCTCAGAAAGCTTCTTTCCAGTTGAGAACGGAAGATATTTCCTTTTTCACCATAGCCCTCTAAGGGCTTCCAAATATCCCTTTGCCAATTCCACAAGAACAGCCTTAGCGAAAGACTTCTTGAAAGGAAAGATGTAACTCTGTGAGATGAATTAACAGAACACAGAGCAGTTTCTCAGAAAGCTTCTTTCCAGTTTGGAACGGAAGATATTTCGTTTTTCACCATAGCCCTCTAGGGGCTTCCAAATATCCCTTTGCCAATTCCAAAAGAACAGCCTTAGCGAAAGGCTTCTTGAAGGGAAACATGTAACTCTGTGAGATGAATTAACAGAACACAGAGCAGTTTCTCAGAAAGCTTCTTTCCAGTTTTGAACGGAAGATATTTCCTTTTTCACCATAGCCCTCTATGGGCTTCCAAATATCCCTTTGCCAATTCCACAAGAACAGCCTTAGCGAAAGGCTTCTTGAAGGGAAAGATGTAACTCTGTGAGATGAATTAACAGACCACAGAGCAGTTTCTCAGAAAGCTTCTTTTCAGTTTTGAACGGAAGATATTTCCTTTTTCACCATAGCCCTCTATGGGCTTCCAAATATCCCTTTGCCAATTCCACAAGAACAGCCTTAGCGAAAGGCTTCTTGAAGGGAAAGATGTAACTCTGTGAGATGAATTAACAGACCTCAGAGCAGTTTCTCAGAAAGCTTCTTTCCAGTTTTGAACGGAAGATATTTCCTTTTTCACCATAGCCCTCTATGGGCTTCCAAATATCCCTTTGCCAATTCCCCAAGAACAGCCTTAGCGAAAGGCTTCTTGAAGGGAAAGATGTAACTCTGTGAGATGAATTCACAGAACACAGAGCAGTTTCTCAGAAAGCTTCTTTCCAGTTTTGAACGGAAGATATTTCCTTTTTCACCATAGCCTTCTATGGGCTTCCAAATATCCCTTTGCCAATTCCACAAGAACAGCTTTAGCGAAAGGCTTCTTGAAGGGAAAGATGTAACTCTGTGAGATGAATTAAGAGAACACAGAGCAGTTTCTCAGAAAGCTTCTTTCCAGTTTTGAACGGAAGATATTTCCTTTTTCACCATAGCCCTCTATGGGCTTCCAAATATCCCTTTGCCAATTCCACAAGAACAGCCTTAGCGAAAGGCTTCTTGAAGGGAAAGATGTAACTCTGTGAGATGAATTAACAGAACACAGAGCAGTTTCACAGAAAGCTTCTTTCCAGTTTTGAACGGAAGATATTTCCTTTTTCACCATAGCCCTCTAAGGGCTTCCAAATATCCCTTTGCCAATTCCCCAAGAACAGCCTTAGCGAAAGGCTTCTTGAAGGGAAAGATGTAACTCTGTGAGATGAATTAACAGAACACAGAGTAGTTTCTCAGAAAGCTTCTTTCCAGTTGAGAAGGGAAGATATTTCCTTTTTCACCATAGCCCTCTAAGCGCTTCCAAGTATCCCTTTGCCAATTCCACAAGAACAGCCTTAGCGAAAGGCTTCTTGAAGGGAAAGATGTAACACTGTGAGATGAATTAACAGAACACAGAGCAGTTTCTCAGAAAGCTTCTTTCCAGTTTTGAACGGAAGATATTTCCTTTTTCACCGTAGCCCTCTATGGGCTTCCAAATATCCCTATGCCAATTCCACAAAAACAGCGTTAGCGAAAGGCTTCTTGAAGGGAAAGATGTAACTCTGTGAGATGAATTAAGAGAACACAGAGCAGTTTCTCAGAAAGCTTCTTTCCAGTTTTGAACGGAAGATATTTATTTTTTCACCATAGCCCTCTATGGGCTTCCAAATATCCCTATGCCAATTGCACAGGAACAGCCTTAGCGAAAGGCTTCTTGAAGGGAAAGATGTAACTCTGTGAGATGAATTAACAGAACACAGAGCAGTTTCTCAGAAAGCTTCTTTCCAGTTTTGAACGGAAGTTATTTCCTTTTTCACCATAGCCCTCTATGGGCTTCAAAGTATCCCTTTGCCAATTCCACAAGAACAGCCTTAGCGAAAGGCTTCTTGAAGGGAAATATGTAACTCTGTGAGATGAATTAGCAGAACACAGAGAAGTTTCTCAGAAAGCTTCTTTCCAGTTTTGAACGGAAGATATTATCCTTTTCACCATAGCCCTCTATGGGCTTCCAAATATCCCTTTGCCAATTCCACAAGAACAGCCTTAGCGAAAGGCTTCTTGAAGGGAAAGATGTAACTCTGTGAGATGAATTAAGAGAACACAGAGCAGTTTCTCAGAAAGCTTCTTTCCAGTTTTGAACGGAAGATATTTCCTTTTTCACCATAGCCCTCTATGGGCTTCCAAATATCCCTTTGCCAATTCCACTAGAACAGCCTTAGCGAAAGGCTTCTTGAAGGGAAAGATGTAACTCTGTGAGATGAATTAACAGAACACAGAGCAGTTTCCCAGAAAGTTTCTTTCCAGTTTTGAACGGAAGATATTTCCTTTTTCACCATAGCCCTCTATGGGCTTCCAAATATCCCTTTGCCAATTCCACAAGAACAGCCTTAGCGAAAGGCTTCTTGAAGGGAAAGATGTAACTCTGTGAGATGAATTAGCAGAACACAGAGCAGTTTCTAAGAAAGCTTCTTTCCAGTTTTGAACGGAAGATATTATCTTTTTCACCATAGCCCTCTATGGGCTTCCAAATATCCCTTTGCCAATTCCACAAGAACAGCCTTAGCGAAAGGCTTCTTGAAGGGAAAGATGTAACTCTGTGAGATGAATTAACAGACCACAGAGCAGTTTCTCAGAAACCTTCTTTCCAGTTTTGAACGGAAGATATTTCCTTTTTCACCATAGCCCTCTACAGTCTTCCAAATATTCCTTTGCCAATTCCACAAGAACAGCCTTAGCGAAAGGCTTCTTGAAGGGAAAGATGTAACTCTGTGAGATGAATTAACAGAACACAGAGTAGTTTCTCAGAAAGCTTCTTTCCAGTTGAGAACGGAAGATATTTCCTTTTTCACCATAGCCCTCTAAGGGCTTCCAAATATCCCTTTGCCAATTCCACAAGAACTGCCTTAGTGAAAGACTTCTTGAAAGGAAAGATGTAACTCTGTGAGATGAATTAACAGAACACAGAGCAGTTTCTCAGAAAGCTTCTTTCCAGTTTTGAACGGAAGATATTTCCTTTTTCACCATAGCCCTCTAGGGGCTTCCAAATATCCCTTTGCCAATTCCACAAGAACAGCCTTAGCGAAAGGATTCTTGAAGGGACACATGTAACTCTGTGAGATGAATTAACAGAACACAGAGCAGTTTCTCAGAAAGCTTCTTTCCAGTTTTGAATGGAAGGTATTTCCTTTTTCACCATAGCCCTCTATGGGCTTCCAAATATCCCTTTGCCTATTCCACAAGAACAGCCGTAGCGAAAGGCTTCTTGAAGGGAAAGATGTAACTCTGTGAGATGAATTAACAGAACGCAGAGCAGTTTCTCAGAAAGCTTCTTTCCAGTTTTGAACGGAAGATATTTCCTTTTTCACCATAGCCCTCTATGGGCTTCCAAATATCCCTTTGCCAATTCCACAAAAACTGCCTTAGCGAAAGGCTTCTTGAAGGGAAAGATGTAACACTGTGAGATGAATTAACAGAACACAGAGTAGTTTCTCAGAAAGCTTCTTTCCAGTTGAGAACGGAAGATATTTCCTTTTTCACCATAGCCCTCTAAGGGCTTCCAAATATCCCTTTGCCAATTCCACAAGAACAGCCTTAGCGAAAGACTTCTTGAAAGGAAAGATGTAACTCTGTGAGATGAATTAACAGAACACAGAGCAGTTTCTCAGAAAGCTTCTTTCCAGTTTTGAACGGAAGATATTTCCTTTTTCACCATAGCCCTCTAGGGGCTTCCAAATATCCCTTTGCCATTTCCAAAAGAACAGCCTTAGCGAAAGGCTTCTTGAAGGGAAACATGTAACTCTGTGCGATGAATTAACAGAACACAGAGCAGTTTCTCAGAAAGCTTCTTTCCAGTTTTGAACGGAAGATATTTCCTTTTTCACCATAGCCCTCTATGGGCTTCCAAATATCCCTTTTCCAATTCCACAAGAACAGCCTTAGCGAAAGGCTTCTTGAAGGGAAAGATGTAACTCTGTGAGATGAATTCACAGAACACAGAGCAGTTTCTCAGAAAGCTTCTTTCCAGTTTTGAACGGAAGATATTTCCTTTTTCACCATAGCCCTCTATGGGCTTCCAAATATCCCTTTGCCAATTCCACAAGAACACCCTTAGCGAAAGGCTTCTTGAAGGGAAAGATGTAACTCTGTGAGATGAATTAACAGAACACAGAGCAGTTTCTCAGAAGGCTTCTTTCCAGTTTTGAACGGAAGATATTTCCTTTTTCACCATAGCCCTCTATGGGCTTCCAAATATCCCTTTGCCAATTCCCCAAGAACAGCCTTAGCGAAAGGCTTCTTGAAGGGAAAGATGTAACTCTGTGAGATGAATTAACAGAACACTGAGTAGTTTCTCAGAAAGCTTCTTTCCAGTTTTGAACGGAAGATATTTCCTTTTTCACCATAGCCCTCTAAGGGCTTCCAAGTATCCCTTTGCCAATTCCACAAGAACAGCCTTAGCGAAAGGCTTCTTGAAGGGAAAGATGTAACACTGTGAGATGAATTAACAGAACACAGAGCAGTTTCTCAGAAAGCTTCTTTCCAGTTTTGAACGGAAGATATTTACTTTTTCACCATAGCCCTCTATGGGCTTCCAAATATCCCTATGCCATTTGCACAGGAACAGCCTTAGCGAAAGGCTTCTTGAAGGGAAAGATGTAACTCTGTGAGATGAATTAACAGAACACAGAGCAGTTTCTCAGAAAGCTTCTTTCCAGTTTTGAACGGAAGATATTTCCTTTTTCACCATAGCCCTATATGGGCTTCCAAGTATCCCTTTGCCAATTCCACAAGAACAGCCTTAGCGAAAGGCTTCTTGAAGGGAAACATGTAACTCTGTGAGATGAATTAACAGAACACAGAGCAGTTTCTCAGAAAGCTTCTTTCCAGTTTTGAACGGAAGATATTTCCTTTTTCACCATAGCCCTCTAAGGGCTTCCAAATATCCCTTTGCCAATTCCACAAGAACAGCCTTAGCGAAAGGCTTCTTGAAGGGAAAGATGTAACTCTGTGAGATGAACTCACAGAACACAGAGCAGTTTCTCAGAAAGCTTCTTTCCAGTTTTGAACGGAAGATATTTCCTTTTTCACCATAGCCCTCTATGGGCTTCCAAATATCCCTTTGCCAATTCCACAAGAACAGCCTTAGCGAAAGGCTTCTTGAAGGGAAGATGTAACTCTGTGAGATGAATTAACAGAATACAGAGTATTTTCTCAGAAAGCTTCTTTCCAGTTGAGAACTGAATATATTTCCTTTTTCACCATAGCCCTCTATGGGCTTCCAAATATCCCTTTGCCAATTCCACAAGAACAGCCTTTGCGAAAGACTTCTTGAAAGGAAAGATGTAACTCTGTGAGATGAATTAACAGAACACAGAGCAGTTTCTCAGAAAGCTTCTTTCCAGTTTTGAACGGAAGATATTTCCTTTTTCACCATAGCCCTCTAGGGGCTTCCAAATATCCCTTTGACAATTCCAAAAGAACAGCCTTAGCGAAAGGCTTCTTGAAGGGAAACATGTAACTCTGTGAGATGAATTCACAGAACACAGAGCAGTTTCTCAGAAAGCTTCTTTCCAGTTTTGAACGGAAGATATTTCCTTTTTCACCATAGCCCTCTATGGGCTTCCAAATATCCCTTTGCCAATTCCACAAGAACAGCCTTAGCGAAAGGCTTCTTGAAGGGAAGATGTAACTCTGTGAGATGAATTAACAGAACACAGAGTAGTTTCTCAGAAAGCTTCTTTCCAGTTGAGAACGGAAGATATTTCCTTTTTCACCATAGCCCTCTAAGGGCTTCCAAATATCCCTTTGCCAATTCCACAAGAACAGCCTTAGCGAAAGACTTCTTGAAAGGAAAGATGTAACTCTGTGAGATGAATTAACAGAACACAGAGCAGTTTCTCAGAAAGCTTCTTTCCAGTTTTGAACGGAAGATATTTCCTTTTTCACCATAGCCCTCTAGGGGCTTCCAAATATCCCTTGCCAATTCCAAAAGAACAGCCTTAGCGAAAGGCTTCTTGAAGGGAAACATGTAACTCTGTGAGATGAATTAACAGAACACAGAGCAGTTTCTCAGAAAGCTTCTTTCCAGTTTTGAACGGAAGATATTTCCTTTTTCACCATAGCCCTCTATGGGCTTCCAAATATTCCTTTGCCAATTCCACAAGAACAGCCTTAGCGAAAGGCTTCTTGAAGGGAAAGATGTAACTCTGTGAGATGAATTAACAGAACACAGAGTAGTTTCTCAGAAAGCTTCTTTCCAGTTGAGAACGGAAGATATTTCCTTTTTCACCATAGCCCTCTAAGGGCTTCCAAATATCCCTTTGCCAATTCCACAAGAACTGCCTTAGTGAAAGACTTCTTGAAAGGAAAGATGTAACTCTGTGAGATGAATTAACAGAACACAGAGCAGTTTCTCAGAAAGCTTCTTTCCAGTTTTGAACGGAAGATATTTCCTTTTTCACCATAGCCCTCTAGGGGCTTCCAAATATCCCTTTGCCAATTCCAAAAGAACAGCCTTAGCGAAAGGATTCTTGAAGGGACACATGTAACTCTGTGAGATGAATTAACAGAACACAGAGCAGTTTCTCAGAAAGCTTCTTTCCAGTTTTGAATGGAAGGTATTTCCTTTTTCACCATAGCCCTCTATGGGCTTCCAAATATCCCTTTGCCTATTCCACAAGAACAGCCGTAGCGAAAGGCTTCTTGAAGGGAAAGATGTAACTCTGTGAGATGAATTAACAGAACGCAGAGCAGTTTCTCAGAAAGCTTCTTTCCAGTTTTTAACGGAAGATATTTCCTTTTTCACCATAGCCCTCTATGGGCTTCCAAATATCCCTTTGCCAATTCCACAAAAACTGCCTTAGCGAAAGGCTTCTTGAAGGGAAAGATGTAACACTGTGAGATGAATTAACAGAACACAGAGTAGTTTCTCAGAAAGCTTCTTTCCAGTTGAGAACGGAAGATATTTCCTTTTTCACCATAGCCCTCTAAGGGCTTCCAAATATCCCTTTGCCAATTCCACAAGAACAGCCTTAGCGAAAGACTTCTTGAAAGGAAAGATGTAACTCTGTGAGATGAATTAACAGAACACAGAGCAGTTTCTCAGAAAGCTTCTTTCCAGTTTTGAACGGAAGATATTTCCTTTTTCACCATAGCCCTCTAGGGGCTTCCAAATATCCCTTTGCCATTTCCAAAAGAACAGCCTTAGCGAAAGGCTTCTTGAAGGGAAACATGTAACTCTGTGCGATGAATTAACAGAACACAGAGCAGTTTCTCAGAAAGCTTCTTTCCAGTTTTGAACGGAAGATATTTCCTTTTTCACCATAGCCCTCTATGGGCTTCCAAATATCCCTTTGCCAATTCCACAAGAACAGCCTTAGCGAAAGGCTTCTTGAAGGGAAAGATGTAACTCTGTGAGATGAATTCACAGAACACAGAGCAGTTTCTCAGAAAGCTTCTTTCCAGTTTTGAACGGAAGATATTTCCTTTTTCACCATAGCCCTCTATGGGCTTCCAAATATCCCTTTGCCAATTCCACAAGAACACCCTTAGCGAAAGGCTTCTTGAAGGGAAAGATGTAACTCTGTGAGATGAATTAACAGAACACAGAGCAGTTTCTCAGAAGGCTTCTTTCCAGTTTTGAACGGAAGATATTTCCTTTTTCACCATAGCCCTCTATGGGCTTCCAAATATCCCTTTGCAAATTCCCCAAGAACAGCCTTAGCGAAAGGCTTCTTGAAGGGAAAGATGTAACTCTGTGAGATGAATTAACAGAACACTGAGTAGTTTCTCAGAAAGCTTCTTTCCAGTTTTGAACGGAAGATATTTCCTTTTTCACCATAGCCCTCTAAGGGCTTCCAAGTATCCCTTTGCCAATTCCACAAGAACAGCCTTAGCGAAAGGCTTCTTGAAGGGAAAGATGTAACACTGTGAGATGAATTAACAGAACACAGAGCAGTTTCTCAGAAAGCTTCTTTCCAGTTTTGAACGGAAGATATTTACTTTTTCACCATAGCCCTCTATGGGCTTCCAAATATCCCTATGCCATTTGCAAAGGAACAGCCTTAGCGAAAGGCTTCTTGAAGGGAAAGATGTAACTCTGTGAGATGAATTAACAGAACACAGAGCAGTTTCTCAGAAAGCTTCTTTCCAGTTTTGAACGGAAGATATTTCCTTTTTCACCATAGCCCTATATGGGCTTCCAAGTATCCCTTTGCCAATTCCACAAGAACAGCCTTAGCGAAAGGCTTCTTGAAGGGAAACATGTAACTCTGTGAGATGAATTAACAGAACACAGAGCAGTTTCTCAGAAAGCTTCTTTCCAGTTTTGAACGGAAGATATTTCCTTTTTCACCATAGCCCTCTAAGGGCTTCCAAATATCCCTTTGCCAATTCCACAAGAACAGCCTTAGCGAAAGGCTTCTTGAAGGGAAAGATGTAACTCTGTGAGATGAACTCACAGAACACAGAGCAGTTTCTCAGAAAGCTTCTTTCCAGTTTTGAACGGAAGATATTTCCTTTTTCACCATAGCCCTCTATGGGCTTCCAAATATCCCTTTGCCAATTCCACAAGAACAGCCTTAGCGAAAGGCTTCTTGAAGGGAAGATGTAACTCTGTGAGATGAATTAACAGAACACAGAGTATTTTCTCAGAAAGCTTCTTTCCAGTTGAGAACTGAATATATTTCCTTTTTCACCATAGCCCTCTATGGGCTTCCAAATATCCCTTTGCCAATTCCACAAGAACAGCCTTTGCGAAAGACTTCTTGAAAGGAAAGATGTAACTCTGTGAGATGAATTAACAGAACACAGAGCAGTTTCTCAGAAAGCTTCTTTCCAGTTTTGAACGGAAGATATTTCCTTTTTCACCATAGCCCTCTAGGGGCTTCCAAATATCCCTTTGACAATTCCAAAAGAACAGCCTTAGCGAAAGGCTTCTTGAAGGGAAACATGTAACTCTGTGAGATGAATTCACAGAACACAGAGCAGTTTCTCAGAAAGCTTCTTTCCAGTTTTGAACGGAAGATATTTCCTTTTTCACCATAGCCCTCTATGGGCTTCCAAATATCCCTTTGCCAATTCCACAAGAACAGCCTTAGCGAAAGGCTTCTTGAAGGGAAGATGTAACTCTGTGAGATGAATTAACAGAACACAGAGTAGTTTCTCAGAAAGCTTCTTTCCAGTTGAGAACGGAAGATATTTCCTTTTTCACCATAGCCCTCTAAGGGCTTCCAAATATCCCTTTGCCAATTCCACAAGAACAGCCTTAGCGAAAGACTTCTTGAAAGGAAAGATGTAACTCTGTGAGATGAATTAACAGAACACAGAGCAGTTTCTCAGAAAGCTTCTTTCCAGTTTTGAACGGAAGATATTTCCTTTTTCACCATAGCCCTCTAGGGGCTTCCAAATATCCCTTGCCAATTCCAAAAGAACAGCCTTAGCGAAAGGCTTCTTGAAGGGAAACATGTAACTCTGTGAGGTGAATTAACAGAACACAGAGCAGTTTCTCAGAAAGCTTCTTTCCAGTTTTGAACGGAAGATATTTCCTTTTTCACCATAGCCCTCTATGGGCTTCCAAATATCCCTTTGCCAATTCCACAAGAACAGCCTTAGCGAAAGGCTTCTTGAAGGGAAAGATGTAACTCTGTGAGATGAATTCACAGAACACAGAGCAGTTTCTCAGAAAGCTTCTTTCCAGTTTTGAACGGAAGATATTTCCTTTTTCACCATAGCCCTCTATGGGCTTCCAAATATCCCTTTGCCAATTCCACAAGAACAGCCTTAGCGAAAGGCTTCTTGAAGGGAAAGATGTAACTCTGTGAGATGAATTAACAGAACACTGAGCAGTTTCTCAGAAAGCTTCTTTCCAGTTTTGAACGGAAGATATTTCCTTTTTCACCATAGCCCTCTATGGGCTTCCAAATATCCCTATGCCAATTGCACAGGAACAGCCTTAGCGAAAGGCTTCTTGAAGGGAAAGATGTAACTCTGTGAGATGAATTAACAGAACACAGAGCAGTTTCTCAGAAAGCTTCTTTCCAATTTTGAACGGAAGATATTTCCTTTTTCACCATAGCCCTCTATGGGCTTCCAAGTATCCCTTTGCCAATTCCACAAGAACAGCCTTAGCGAAAGGCTTCTTGAAGGGAAAGATGTAACTCTGTGAGATGAATTAACAGAACAGAGAGCAGTTTCTCAGAAAGCTTCTTTCCAGTTTTGAACGGAAGATATTTCCTTTTTCACCATAGCCCTCTATGGGCTTCCAAATATCCCTTTGCCAATTCCACAAGAACAGCCTTAGCGAAAGTCTTCTTGAAGGGAAAGATGTAACTCTGTGAGATGAATTAACAGAACACTGAGCAGTTTCTCAGAAAGCTTCTTTCCAGTTTTGAACGGAAGATATTTCCTTTTTCACCATAGCCCTCTATGGGCTTCCAAATATCCCTATGCCAATTGCACAGGAACAGCCTTAGCGAAAGGCTTCTTGAAGGGAAAGATGTAACTCTGTGAGATGAATTAACAGAACACAGAGCAGTTTCTCAGAAAGCTTCTTTCCAATTTTGAACGGAAGATATTTCCTTTTTCACCATAGCCCTCTATGGGCTTCCAAGTATCCCTTTGCCAATTCCACAAGAACAGCCTTAGCGAAAGGCTTCTTGAAGGGAAAGATGTAACTCTGTGAGATGAATTAACAGAACAGAGAGCAGTTTCTCAGAAAGCTTCTTTCCAGTTTTGAACGGAAGATATTTCCTTTTTCACCATAGCCCTCTATGGGCTTCCAAATATCCCTTTGCCAATTCCACAAGAACAGCCTTAGCGAAAGGCTTCTTGAAGGGAAAGATGTAACTCTGTGAGATGAATTAACAGAACACAGAGCAGTTTCTCAGAAAGCTTCTTTCCAGTTTTGAACGGAAGATATTTCCTTTTTCACCATAGCCCTCTATGGGCTTCCAAATATCCCTTTGCCAATTCCACAAGAACAGCCTTAGCGAAAGGCTTCTTGAAGGGAAAGATGTAACTCTGTGAGATGAATTAGCAGAACACAGAGCAGTTTCTCAGAAAGCTTCTTTCCAGTTTTGAACGGAAGATATTATCTTTTTCACCATAGCCCTCTATGGGCTTCCAAATATCCCTTTGCCAATTCCACAAGAACAGCCTTAGCGAAAGGCTTCTTGAAGGGAAAGATGTAACTCTGTGAGATGAATTAACAGAACACAGAGCAGTTTCTCAGAAAGCTTCTTTCCAGTTTTGAACGGAAGATATTTCCTTTTTCACCATAGCCCTCTATGGGCTTCCAAATATCTCTTTTCCAATTCCACAAGAACAGCCTTAGCGAAAGGCTTCTTGAAGGGAAAGATGTAACTCTGTGTGATGAATTAACAGAACACAGAGCAGTTTCTCAGAAAGCTTCTTTCCAGTTTTGAACGGAAGATATTTCCTTTTTCACCATAGCCCTCTATGGGCTTCCAAATATTCCTTTGCCAATTCCCCAAGAACAGCCTTAGCGAAAGGCTTCTTGAAGGGAAAGATGTAACTCTGTGAGATGAATTAACAGAACACAGAGTAGTTTCTCAGAAAGCTTCTTTCCAGTTGAGAACGGAAGATATTTCCTTTTTCACCATAGCCCTCTAAGGGCTTCCAAATATCCCTTTGCCAATTCCACAAGAACAGCCTTAGCGAAAGACTTCTTGAAAGGAAAGATGTAACTCTGTGAGATGAATTAACAGAACACAGAGCAGTTTCTCAGAAAGCTTCTTTCCAGTTTTGAACGGAAGATATTTCCTTTTTCACCATAGCCCCCTAGAGGCTTCCAAATATCCCTTTGCCAATTCCACAAGAACAGCCTTAGCGAAAGGCTTCTTGAAGGGAAACATGTAAATCTGTGAGATGAATTAACAGAACACAGAGCAGTTTCTCAGAAAGCTTCTTTTCAGTTTTGAACGGAAGGTATTTCCTTTTTCACCATAGCCCTCTATGGGCTTCCAAATATCCCTTTGCCAATTCCACAAGAACAGCCTTAGCGAAAGGCTTCTTGAAGGGAAAGATGTAACTCTGTGAGATGAATTAACAGAACGCAGAGCAGTTTCTCAGAAAGCTTCTTCCCAGTTTTGAACGGAAGATATTTCCTTTTTCACCATAGCCCTCTATGGGCTTCCAAATATCCCTTTGCCAATTCCACAAGAACCGCCTTAGCGAAAGGCTTCTTGAAGGGAAAGATGTATCTCTGTGAGATGAATTAACAGAACACAGAGCAGTTTCTCAGAAAGCTTCTTTCCAGTTTTGAACGGAAGATATTTCCTTTTTCACCATAGCCCTCTATGGGCTTCCAAATATCCCTTTGCCAATTCCACAAGAACAGCCTTAGCGAAAGGCTTCTTGAAGGGAAAGATGTAACTCTGTGAGATGAATTCACAGACCACAGAGCAGTTTCTCAGAAAGCTTCTTTCCAGTTTTGAACGGAAGATATTTCCTTTTTCACCATAGCCCTCTATGGGCTTCCAAATATCCCTTTGCCAACTCCACAAGAACAGCCTTAGCGAAAGGCTTCTTGAAGGGAAAGATGTAACTCTGTGAGATGAATTCACAGAACACAGAGCAGTTTCTCAGAAAGCTTCTTTCCAGTTTTGAACGAAGATATTTCCTTTTTCACCATAGCCCTCTAAGGGCTTCCAAGTATCCCTTTGCCAATTCCACAAGAACAGCCTTAGCGAAAGGCTTCTTGAAGGGAAAGATGTAACTCTGTGAGATGAATTAACAGAACACAGAGCAGTTTCTCAGAAAGCTTCTTTCCAGTTTTGAACGGAAGATATTTCCTTTTTCAGCATAGCCCTGTATGGGCTTCGAAATATCCCTTTGCCAATTCCACAAAAACTGCCTTAGCGAAAGGCTTCTTGAAGGGAAAGATGTAACTCTGTGAGATGAATTAACAGAACACAGAGCAGTTTCTCAGAAAGCTTCTTTCCAGTTTTGAACGGAAGTTATTTCCTTTTTCACCATAGAACTCTATGGGCTTCCAAATATCCCTATGCCAATTGCACAGGAACAGCCTTAGCGAAAGGCTTCTTGAAGGGAAAGATGTAACTTTGTGAGATGAATTAACAGAACACAGAGCAGTTTCTCAGAAAGCTTCTTTCCAGTTTGGAACGGAAGATATTTCCTTTTTCACCATAGCCCTCTATGGGCTTCCAAATATCCCTTTGCCAATTCCACAAGAATAGCCTTAGCGAAAGGCTTCTTGAAGGGAAAGATTTAACTCTGTGAGATGAAATAACAGAACACAGAGCAGTTTCTCAGAAAGCTTCTTTACAGCTTTGAACGGAAGATATTTCCGTTTTCACCATAGCCCTCTATTTGCTTCCAAATATCCCTTTGCCAATTCCACAAGAACAGCCTTAGCGAAAGGCTTCCTGAAGGGAAAGATGTAACTCTGTGAGATGAATTAACAGAACACAGAGCAGTTTCTCAGAAAGCTTCTTTCCAGTTTTGAACGGAAGATATTTCATTTTTCACCATAGCCCTCTATGGGCTTCCAAGTATCCCTTTGCCAATTCCACAAGAACAGCCTTAGCGAAAGGCTTCTTGAAGGGAAAGATGTAACTCTGTGAGATGAATTAACAGAACACAGAGCAGTTTCTCAGAAAGCTTCTTTCCAGTTTTGAACGGAAGATATTTCCTTTTTCACCATAGCCCTCTATGGGCTTCCAACTATCCCTTTGCCAATTCCACAAGAATAGCCTTAGCGAAAGGCTTCTGGAAGGGAAAGATTTAACTCTGTGAGATGAATTAGCAGAACACAGAGCAGTTTCTCAGAAAGCTTCTTTCCAGTTTTGAACGGAAGATATTATCTTTTTCACAATAGCCCTCTATGGGCTTCCAAATATCCCTTTGCCAATTCCACAAGAACAGCCTTAGCGAAAGGCTTCTTGAAGGGAAAGATGTAACTCTGTGAGATGAATTAACAGAACACAGAGCAGTTTCTCAGAAAGCTTCTTTCCAGTTTTGAACGGAAGATATTTCCTTTTTCACCATAGCCGTCTATGGGCTTCCAAATATCCCTTTGCCAATTCCACAAGAACAGCCTTAGCGAAAGGCTTCTTGAAGGGAAAGATGTAACTCTGTGAGATGAATTAACAGAACACAGAGCAGTTTCTCAGAAAGCTTCTTTCCAGTTTTGAACGGAAGATATTTCCTTTTTAACCATAGCCCTCTATGGGCTACCAAATATCCCTTTGCCAATTCCACAAGAACAGCCTTAGCGAAAGGCTTCTTGAAGGGAAAGATGTAACTCTGTGAGATGAATTAACAGAACACAGAGTAGTTTCTCAGAAAGCTTCTTTCCAGTTGAGAACGGAAGATATTTCCTTTTTCACCATAGCCGTCTAAGGGCTTCCAAATATCCCTTTGCCAATTCCACAAGAACAGCCTTAGCGAAAGACTTCTTGAAAGGAAAGATGTAACTCTGTGAGATGAATTAACAGAACACAGAGCAGTTTCTCAGAAAGCTTCTTTCCAGTTTTGAACGGAAGACATTTCCTTTTTCACCATAGCCCTCTAGGGGCTTCCAAATATCCCTTTGCCATTTCCAAAAGAACAGCCTTAGCGAAAGGCTTCTTGAAGGGAAACATGTAACTCTGTGAGATGAATTAACAGAACACAGAGCAGTTTCTCAGAAAGCTTCTTTCCAGTTTTGAACGGAAGATATTTCCTTTTTCACCATAGCCCTCAATGGGCTTCCAAATATCCCTTTGCCAATTCCACAAGAACAGCCTTAGCGAAAGGCTTCTTGAAGGGAAAGATGTAACTCTGTGAGATGAATTCACAGAACACAGAGCAGTTTCTCAGAAAGCTTCTTTCCAGTTTTGAACGGAAGATATTTCCTTTTTCACCATAGCCCTCTATGGGCTTCCAAATATCCCTTTGCCAATTCCCCAAGAACAGCCTTAGCGAAAGGCTTCTTGAAGGGAAAGATGTAACTCTGTGAGATGAATTAACAGAACACTGAGTAGTTTCTCAGAAAGCTTCTTTCCAGTTGAGAACGGAAGATATTTCCTTTTTCACCATAGCCTTCTAAGGGCTTCCAAGTATCCCTTTGCCAATTACACAAGAACAGCCTTAGCGAAAGGCTTCTTGAAGGGAAAGATGTAACACTGTGAGATGAATTAACAGAACACAGAGCAGTTTCTCAGAAAGCTTCTTTCCAGTTTTGAACGGAAGATATTTCCTTTTTCACCATAGCCCTCTATGGGCTTCCAAATATCCCTTTGCCTATTCCACAAGAACAGCCGTAGCGAAAGGCTTCTTGAAGGGAAAGATGTAACTCTGTGAGATGAATTAACAGAACGCAGAGCAGTTTCTCAGAAAGCTTCTTTCCAGTTTTGAACGGAAGATATTTCCTTTTTCACCATAGCCCTCTATGGGCTTCCAAATATCCCTTTGCCAATTCCACAAAAACTGCCTTAGCGAAAGGCTTCTTGAAGGGAAAGATGTAACACTGTGAGATGAATTAACGGAACACAGAGTAGTTTCTCAGAAAGCTTCTTTCCACTTGAGAACGGAAGATATTTCCTTTTTCACCATAGCCCTCTAAGGGCTTCCAAATATCCCTTTGCCAATTCCACAAGAACAGCCTTAGCGAAAGACTTCTTGAAAGGAAAGATGTAACTCTGTGAGATGAATTAACAGAACACAGAGCAGTTTCTCAGAAAGCTTCTTTCCAGTTTTGAACGGAAGATATTTCCTTTTTCACCATAGCCCTCTAGGGGCTTCCAAATATCCCTTTGCCATTTCCAAAAGAACAGCCTTAGCGAAAGGCTTCTTGAAGGGAAACATGTAACTCTGTGCGATGAATTAACAGAACACAGAGCAGTTTCTCAGAAAGCTTCTTTCCAGTTTTGAACGGAAGATATTTCCTTTTTCACCATAGCCCTCTATGGGCTTCCAAATATCCCTTTGCCAATTCCACAAGAACAGCCTTAGCGAAAGGCTTCTTGAAGGGAAAGATGTAACTCTGTGAGATGAATTCACAGAACACAGAGCAGTTTCTCAGAAAGCTTCTTTCCAGTTTTGAACGGAAGATATTTCCTTTTTCACCATAGCCCTCTATGGGCTTCCAAATATCCCTTTGCCAATTCCACAAGAACACCCTTAGCGAAAGGCTTCTTGAAGGGAAAGATGTAACTCTGTGAGATGAATTAACAGAACACAGAGCAGTTTCTCAGAAGGCTTCTTTCCAGTTTTGAACGGAAGATATTTCCTTTTTCACCATAGCCCTCTATGGGCTTCCAAATATCCCTTTGCCAATTCCCCAAGAACAGCCTTAGCGAAAGGCTTCTTGAAGGGAAAGATGTAACTCTGTGAGATGAATTAACAGAACACTGAGTAGTTTCTCAGAAAGCTTCTTTCCAGTTTTGAACGGAAGATATTTCCTTTTTCACCATAGCCCTCTAAGGGCTTCCAAGTATCCCTTTGCCAATTCCACAAGAACAGCCTTAGCGAAAGGCTTCTTGAAGGGAAATATGTAACACTGTGAGATGAATTAACAGAACACAGAGCAGTTTCTCAGAAAGCTTCTTTCCAGTTTTGAACGGAAGATATTTACTTTTTCACCATAGCCCTCTATGGGCTTCCAAATATCCCTATGCCATTTGCACAGGAACAGCCTTAGCGAAAGGCTTCTTGAAGGGAAAGATGTAACTCTGTGAGATGAATTAACAGAACACAGAGCAGTTTCTCAGAAAGCTTCTTTCCAGTTTTGAACGGAAGATATTTCCTTTTTCACCATAGCCCTATATGGGCTTCCAAGTATCCCTTTGCCAATTCCACAAGAACAGCCTTAGCGAAAGGCTTCTTGAAGGGAAACATGTAACTCTGTGAGATGAATTAACAGAACACAGAGCAGTTTCTCAGAAAGCTTCTTTCCAGTTTTGAACGGAAGATATTTCCTTTTTCACCATAGCCCTCTAAGGGCTTCCAAATACCCCTTTGCCAATTCCACAAGAACAGCCTTAGCGAAAGGCTTCTTGAAGGGAAAGATGTAACTCTGTGAGATGAACTCACAGAACACAGAGCAGTTTCTCAGAAAGCTTCTTTCCAGTTTTGAACGGAAGATATTTCCTTTTTCACCATAGCCCTCTATGGGCTTCCAAATATCCCTTTGCCAATTCCACAAGAACAGCCTTAGCGAAAGGCTTCTTGAAGGGAAGATGTAACTCTGTGAGATGAATTAACAGAACACAGAGTATTTTCTCAGAAAGCTTCTTTCCAGTTGAGAACTGAATATATTTCCTTTTTCACCATAGCCCTCTAAGGGCTTCCAAATATCCCTTTGCCAATTCCACAAGAACAGCCTTTGCGAAAGACTTCTTGAAAGGAAAGATGTAACTCTGTGAGATGAATTAACAGAACACAGAGCAGTTTCTCAGAAAGCTTCTTTCCAGTTTTGAACGGAAGATATTTCCATTTTCACCATAGCCCTCTAGGGGCTTCCAAATATCCCTTTGACAATTCCAAAAGAACAGCCTTAGCGAAAGGCTTCTTGAAGGGAAACATGTAACTCTGTGAGATGAATTCACAGAACACAGAGCAGTTTCTCAGAAAGCTTCTTTCCAGTTTTGAACGGAAGATATTTCCTTTTTCACCATAGCCCTCTATGGGCTTCCAAATATCCCTTTGCCAATTCCACAAGAACAGCCTTAGCGAAAGGCTTCTTGAAGGGAAGATGTAACTCTGTGAGATGAATTAACAGAACACAGAGTAGTTTCTCAGAAAGCTTCTTTCCAGTTGAGAACGGAAGATATTTCCTTTTTCACCATAGCCCTCTAAGGGCTTCCAAATATCCCTTTGCCAATTCCACAAGAACAGCCTTAGCGAAAGACTTCTTGAAAGGAAAGATGTAACTCTGTGAGATGAATTAACAGAACACAGAGCAGTTTCTCAGAAAGCTTCTTTCCAGTTTTGAACGGAAGATATTTCCTTTTTCACCATAGCCCTCTAGGGGCTTCCAAATATCCCTTGCCAATTCCAAAAGAACAGCCTTAGCGAAAGGCTTCTTGAAGGGAAACATGTAACTCTGTGAGATGAATTAACAGAACACAGAGCAGTTTCTCAGAAAGCTTCTTTCCAGTTTTGAACGGAAGATATTTCCTTTTTCACCATAGCCCTCTATGGGCTTCCAAATATCCCTTTGCCAATTCCACAAGAACAGCCTTAGCGAAAGGCTTCTTGAAGGGAAAGATGTAACTCTGTGAGATGAATTCACAGAACACAGAGCAGTTTCTCAGAAAGTTTCTTTCCAGTTTTGAACGGAAGATATTTCCTTTTTCACCATAGCCCTCTATGGGCTTCCAAATATCCCTTTGCCAATTCCACAAGAACAGCCTTAGCGAAAGGCTTCTTGAAGGGAAAGATGTAACTCTGTGAGATGAATTAACAGAACACTGAGCAGTTTCTCAGAAAGCTTCTTTCCAGTTTTGAACGGAAGATATTTCCTTTTTCACCATAGCCCTCTATGGGCTTCCAAATATCCCTATGCCAATTGCACAGGAACAGCCTTAGCGAAAGGCTTCTTGAAGGGAAAGATGTAACTCTGTGAGATGAATTAACAGAACACAGAGCAGTTTCTCAGAAAGCTTCTTTCCAATTTTGAACGGAAGATATTTCCTTTTTCACCATAGCCCTCTATGGGCTTCCAAGTATCCCTTTGCCAATTCCACAAGAACAGCCTTAGCGAAAGGCTTCTTGAAGGGAAAGATGTAACTCTGTGAGATGAATTAACAGAACAGAGAGCAGTTTCTCAGAAAGCTTCTTTCCAGTTTTGAACGGAAGATATTTCCTTTTTCACCATAGCCCTCTATGGGCTTCCAAATATCCCTTTGCCAATTCCACAAGAACAGCCTTAGCGAAAGTCTTCTTGAAGGGAAAGATGTAACTCTGTGAGATGAATTAACAGAACACTGAGCAGTTTCTCAGAAAGCTTCTTTCCAGTTTTGAACGGAAGATATTTCCTTTTTCACCATAGCCCTCTATGGGCTTCCAAATATCCCTATGCCAATTGCACAGGAACAGCCTTAGCGAAAGGCTTCTTGAAGGGAAAGATGTAACTCTGTGAGATGAATTAACAGAACACAGAGCAGTTTCTCAGAAAGCTTCTTTCCAATTTTGAACGGAAGATATTTCCTTTTTCACCATAGCCCTCTATGGGCTTCCAAGTATCCCTTTGCCAATTCCACAAGAACAGCCTTAGCGAAAGGCTTCTTGAAGGGAAAGATGTAACTCTGTGAGATGAATTAACAGAACAGAGAGCAGTTTCTCAGAAAGCTTCTTTCCAGTTTTGAACGGAAGATATTTCCTTTTTCACCATAGCCCTCTATGGGCTTCCAAATATCCCTTTGCCAATTCCACAAGAACAGCCTTAGCGAAAGGCTTCTTGAAGGGAAAGATGTAACTCTGTGAGATGAATTAACAGAACACAGAGCAGTTTCTCAGAAAGCTTCTTTCCAGTTTTGAACGGAAGATATTTCCTTTTTCACCATAGCCCTCTATGGGCTTCCAAATATCCCTTTGCCAATTCCACAAGAACAGCCTTAGCGAAAGGCTTCTTGAAGGGAAAGATGTAACTCTGTGAGATGAATTAGCAGAACACAGAGCAGTTTCTCAGAAAGCTTCTTTCCAGTTTTGAACGGAAGATATTATCTTTTTCACAATAGCCCTCTATGGGCTTCCAAATATCCCTTTGCCAATTCCACAAGAACAGCCTTAGCGAAAGGCTTCTTGAAGGGAAAGATGTAACTCTGTGAGATGAATTAACAGAACACAGAGCAGTTTCTCAGAAAGCTTCTTTCCAGTTTTGAACGGAAGATATTTCCTTTTTCACCATAGCCGTCTATGGGCTTCCAAATATCCCTTTGCCAATTCCCCAAGAACAGCCTTAGCGAAAGGCTTCTTGAAGGGAAAGATGTAACTCTGTGAGATGAATTAACAGAACACAGAGCAGTTTCTCAGAAAGCTTCTTTCCAGTTTTGAACGGAAGATATTTCCTTTTTAACCATAGCCCTCTATGGGCTACCAAATATCCCTTTGCCAATTCCACAAGAACAGCCTTAGCGAAAGGCTTCTTGAAGGGAAAGATGTAACTCTGTGAGATGAATTAACAGAACACAGAGTAGTTTCTCAGAAAGCTTCTTTCCAGTTGAGAACGGAAGATATTTCCTTTTTCACCATAGCCGTCTAAGGGCTTCCAAATATCCCATTGCCAATTCCACAAGAACAGCCTTAGCGAAAGACTTCTTGAAAGGAAAGATGTAACTCTGTGAGATGAATTAACAGAAACCAGAGCAGTTTCTCAGAAAGCTTCTTTCCAGTTTTGAACGGAAGACATTTCCTTTTTCACCATAGCCCTCTAGGGGCTTCCAAATATCCCTTTGCCATTTCCAAAAGAACAGCCTTAGCGAAAGGCTTCTTGAAGGGAAACATGTATCTCTGTGAGATGAATTAACAGAACGCAGAGCAGTTTCTCAGAAAGCTTCTTTCCAGTTTTGAACGGAAGATATTTCCTTTTTAACCATAGCCCTCTATCGGCTACCAAATATCCCTTTGCCAATTCCCCAAGAACAGCCTTAGCGAAAGGCTTCTTGAAGGGAAAGATGTAACTCTGTGAGATGAATTAACAGAACACAGAGTAGTTTCTCAGAAAGCTTCTTTCCAGTTGAGAACGGAAGATATTTCCTTTTTCACCATAGCCCTCTAAGGGCTTCCAAATATCCCTTTGCCAATTCCACAAGAACAGCCTTAGCGAAAGACTTCTTGAAAGGAAAGATGTAACTCTGTGAGATGAATTAACATAACACAGAGCAGTTTCTCAGAAAGCTTCTTTCCAGTTTTGAACGGAAGACATTTCCTTTTTCACCATAGCCCTCTAGGGGCTTCCAAATATCCCTTTGCCATTTCCAAAAGAACAGCCTTAGCGAAAGGCTTCTTGAAGGGAAACATGTAACTCTGTGAGATGAATTAACAGAACACAGAGCAGTTTCTCAGAAAGCTTCTTTCCAGTTTTGAACGGAAGGTATTTCCTTTTTCACCATAGCCCTCTATGGGCTTCCAAATATCCCTTTGCCATTTCCACAAGAACAGCCTTAGCGAAAGGCTTCTTGAAGGGAAAGATGTAACTCTCTGAGATGAATTAACAGAACGCAGAGCAGTTTCTCAGAAAGCTTCTTCCCAGTTTTGAACGGAAGATATTTCCTTTTTCAACATAGCCCTCTATGGGCTTCCAAATATCCCTTTGCCAATTCCACAAGAACAGCCTTAGCGAAAGGCTTCTTGAAGGGAAAGATGTAACTCTGTGAGATGAATTAGCAGACCACAGAGCAGTTTCTCAGAAAGCTTCTTTCCAGTTTTCTACGGAAGATATTTCCTTTTTCACCATAGCCCTCTAAGGGCTTCCAAATATCCCTTTGCCAATTCCACAAGAACAGCCTTAGCGAAAGGCTTCTTGAAGGGAAAGATGTAACTTTGTGAGATGAATTCACAGAACACAGAGCAGTTTCTCAGAAAGCTTCTTTCCAGTTTTGAACGGAAGATATTTCCTTTTTCACCATAGCCCTCTAAGGGCTTCCAAGTATCCCTTTGCCAATTCCACAAGAACAGCCTTAGCGAAAGGCTTCTTGAAGGGAAAGATGTAACTCTGTGAGATGAATTAACAGAACACAGAGCAGTTACTCAGAAAGCTTCTTTTCATTTTTGAACGGAAGTTATTTCCTTTTTCACCATAGCCCTCGATGGGTTTCCAAATATCACTTTGCCATTTCCCCAAGAACAGCCTTAGCGAAAGGCTTCTTGAAGGGAAAGATGTAACTCTGTGAGATGAATTAACAGAACACAGAGCAGTTTCTCAGAAAGCTTCTTTCCAGTTTTGAACGGAAGATATTTCCTTTTTCACCATAGCCCTCTAAGGGCTTCCAAGTATCCCTTTGCCAATTCCACAAGAACAGCCTTAGCGAAAGGCTTCTTGAAGGGAAAGATGTAACTCTGTGAGATGAATTAACAGAACACAGAGCAGTTACTCAGAAAGCTTCTTTTCATTTTTGAACGGAAGTTATTTCCTTTTTCACCATAGCCCTCGATGGGTTTCCAAATATCACTTTGCCATTTCCCCAAGAACAGCCTTAGCGAAAGGCTTCTTGAAGGGAAAGATGTAACTCTGTGAGATGAATTAACAGAACACAGAGCAGTTTCTCAGAAAGCTTCTTTCCAGTTTTGAACGGAAGATATTTCCTTTTTCACCATAGCCCTCTATGGGCTTCCAAATATCCCTTTGCCAATTCCACAGGAACAGCCTTAGCGAAAGGCTTCTTGAAGGGAAAGATGTAACTCTGTGAGATGAATTAACAGAACACAGAGCAGTTTCTCAGAAAGCTTCTTTCCAGTTTTGAACAGAAGATATTTCCTTTTTCACCATAGCCCTCTATGGGCTTCCAAATATCCCTTTGCCAATTCCACAAGAACAGCCTTAGCGAAAGGTTTCTTGAAGGGAAAGATGTAACTCTGTGAGATGAATTAACAGAACACAGAGCAGTTTCTCAGAAAGCTTCTTTCCAGTTTTGAACGGAATATATTTCCTTTTTCACCATAGCCCTCTATGGGCTTCCAAATATCCCTTTGCCAGTTCCAAAAGAACAGCCTTAGCGAAAGGCTTCTTGAAGGGAAACATGTAACTCTGTGAGATGAATTAACAGAACACAGAGCAGTTTCTCAGAAAGCTTCTTTCCAGTTTTGAACGGAAGGTATTTCCTTTTTCACCATAGCCCTCTATGGGCTTCCAAATATCCCTTTGCCATTTCCACAAGAACAGCCTTAGCGAAAGGCTTCTTGAAGGGAAAGATGTAACTCTCTGAGATGAATTAACAGAACGCAGAGCAGTTTCTCAGAAAGCTTCTTCCCAGTTTTGAACGGAAGATATTTCCTTTTTCAACATAGCCCTCTATGGGCTTCCAAATATCCCTTTGCCAATTCCACAAGAACAGCCTTAGCGAAAGGCTTCTTGAAGGGAAAGATGTAACTCTGTGAGATGAATTAGCAGACCACAGAGCAGTTTCTCAGAAAGCTTCTTTCCAGTTTTCTACGGAAGATATTTCCTTTTTCACCATAGCCCTCTAAGGGTTTCCAAATATCCCTTTGCCAATTCCACAAGAACAGCCTTAGCGAAAGGCTTCTTGAAGGGAAAGATGTAACTCTGTGAGATGAATTCACAGAACACAGAGCAGTTTCTCAGAAAGCTTCTTTCCAGTTTTGAACGGAAGGTATTTCCTTTTTCACCATAGCCCTCTATGGGCTTCCAAATATCCCTTTGCCATTTCCACAAGAACAGCCTTAGCGAAAGGCTTCTTGAAGGGAAAGATGTAACTCTCTGAGATGAATTAACAGAACGCAGAGCAGTTTCTCAGAAAGCTTCTTCCCAGTTTTGAACGGAAGATATTTCCTTTTTCAACATAGCCCTCTATGGGCTTCCAAATATCCCTTTGCCAATTCCACAAGAACAGCCTTAGCGAAAGGCTTCTTGAAGGGAAAGATGTAACTCTGTGAGATGAATTAGCAGACCACAGAGCAGTTTCTCAGAAAGCTTCTTTCCAGTTTTCTACGGAAGATATTTCCTTTTTCACCATAGCCCTCTAAGGGCTTCCAAATATCCCTTTGCCAATTCCACAAGAACAGCCTTAGCGAAAGGCTTCTTGAAGGGAAAGATGTAACTCTGTGAGATGAATTCACAGAACACAGAGCAGTTTCTCAGAAAGCTTCTTTCCAGTTTTGAACGGAAGATATTTCCTTTTTCACCATAGCCCTCTAAGGGCTTCCAAGTATCCCTTTGCCAATTCCACAAGAACAGCCTTAGCGAAAGGCTTCTTGAAGGGAAAGATGTAACTCTGTGAGATGAATTAACAGAACACAGAGCAGTTACTCAGAAAGCTTCTTTTCATTTTTGAACGGAAGTTATTTCCTTTTTCACCATAGCCCTCGATGGGTTTCCAAATATCACTTTGCCATTTCCCCAAGAACAGCCTTAGCGAAAGGCTTCTTGAAGGGAAAGATGTAACTCTGTGAGATGAATTAACAGAACACAGAGCAGTTTCTCAGAAAGCTTCTTTCCAGTTTTGAACGGAAGATATTTCCTTTTTCACCATAGCCCTCTAAGGGCTTCCAAGTATCCCTTTGCCAATTCCACAGGAACAGCCTTAGCGAAAGGCTTCTTGAAGGGAAAGATGTAACTCTGTGAGATGAATTAACAGAACACAGAGCAGTTACTCAGAAAGCTTCTTTTCATTTTTGAACGGAAGTTATTTCCTTTTTCACCATAGCCCTCGATGGGTTTCCAAATATCACTTTGCCATTTCCCCAAGAACAGCCTTAGCGAAAGGCTTCTTGAAGGGAAAGATGTAACTCTGTGAGATGAATTAACAGAACACAGAGCAGTTTCTCAGAAAGCTTCTTTCCAGTTTTGAACGGAAGATATTTCCTTTTTCACCATAGCCCTCTATGGGCTTCCAAATATCCCTTTGCCAATTCCACAGGAACAGCCTTAGCGAAAGGCTTCTTGAAGGGAAAGATGTAACTCTGTGAGATGAATTAACAGAACACAGAGCAGTTTCTCAGAAAGCTTCTTTCCAGTTTTGAACAGAAGATATTTCCTTTTTCACCATAGCCCTCTATGGGCTTCCAAATATCCCTTTGCCAATTCCACAAGAACAGCCTTAGCGAAAGGTTTCTTGAAGGGAAAGATGTAACTCTGTGAGATGAATTAACAGAACACAGAGCAGTTTCTCAGAAAGCTTCTTTCCAGTTTTGAACGGAATATATTTCCTTTTTCACCATAGCCCTCTATGGGCTTCCAAATATCCCTTTGCCAGTTCCAAAAGAACAGCCTTAGCGAAAGGCTTCTTGAAGGGAAACATGTAACTCTGTGAGATGAATTAACAGAACACAGAGCAGTTTCTCAGAAAGCTTCTTTCCAGTTTTGAACGGAAGGTATTTCCTTTTTCACCATAGCCCTCTATGGGCTTCCAAATATCCCTTTGCCATTTCCACAAGAACAGCCTTAGCGAAAGGCTTCTTGAAGGGAAAGATGTAACTCTCTGAGATGAATTAACAGAACGCAGAGCAGTTTCTCAGAAAGCTTCTTCCCAGTTTTGAACGGAAGATATTTCCTTTTTCAACATAGCCCTCTATGGGCTTCCAAATATCCCTTTGCCAATTCCACAAGAACAGCCTTAGCGAAAGGCTTCTTGAAGGGAAAGATGTAACTCTGTGAGATGAATTAGCAGACCACAGAGCAGTTTCTCAGAAAGCTTCTTTCCAGTTTTCTACGGAAGATATTTCCTTTTTCACCATAGCCCTCTAAGGGTTTCCAAATATCCCTTTGCCAATTCCACAAGAACAGCCTTAGCGAAAGGCTTCTTGAAGGGAAAGATGTAACTCTGTGAGATGAATTCACAGAACACAGAGCAGTTTCTCAGAAAGCTTCTTTCCAGTTTTGAACGGAAGATATTTCCTTTTTCACCATAGCCCTCTAAGGGCTTCCAAGTATCCCTTTGCCAATTCCACAAGAACAGCCTTAGCGAAAGGCTTCTTGAAGGGAAAGATGTAACTCTGTGAGATGAATTAACAGAACACAGAGCAGTTACTCAGAAAGCTTCTTTTCATTTTTGAACGGAAGTTATTTCCTTTTTCACCATAGCCCTCGATGGGTTTCCAAATATCACTTTGCCATTTCCCCAAGAACAGCCTTAGCGAAAGGCTTCTTGAAGGGAAAGATGTAACTCTGTGAGATGAATTAACAGAACACAGAGCAGTTTCTCAGAAAGCTTCTTTCCAGTTTTGAACGGAAGATATTTCCTTTTTCACCATAGCCCTCTAAGGGCTTCCAAGTATCCCTTTGCCAATTCCACAAGAACAGCCTTAGCGAAAGGCTTCTTGAAGGGAAAGATGTAACTCTGTGAGATGAATTAACAGAACACAGAGCAGTTACTCAGAAAGCTTCTTTTCATTTTTGAACGGAAGTTATTTCCTTTTTCACCATAGCCCTCGATGGGTTTCCAAATATCACTTTGCCATTTCCCCAAGAACAGCCTTAGCGAAAGGCTTCTTGAAGGGAAAGATGTAACTCTGTGAGATGAATTAACAGAACACAGAGCAGTTTCTCAGAAAGCTTCTTTCCAGTTTTGAACAGAAGATATTTCCTTTTTCACCATAGCCCTCTATGGGCTTCCAAATATCCCTTTGCCAATGCCACAAGAACAGCCTTAGCGAAAGGTTTCTTGAAGGGAAAGATGTAACTCTGTGAGATGAATTAACAGAACACAGAGCAGTTTCTCAGAAAGCTTCTTTCCAGTTTTGAACGGAATATATTTCCTTTTTCACCATAGCCCTCTATGGGCTTCCAAATATCCCTTTGCCAGTTCCAAAAGAACAGCCTTAGCGAAAGGCTTCTTGAAGGGAAACATGTAACTCTGTGAGATGAATTAACAGAACACAGAGCAGTTTCTCAGAAAGCTTCTTTCCAGTTTTGAACGGAAGGTATTTCCTTTTTCACCATAGCCCTCTATGGGCTTCCAAATATCCCTTTGCCATTTCCACAAGAACAGCCTTAGCGAAAGGCTTCTTGAAGGGAAAGATGTAACTCTCTGAGATGAATTAACAGAACGCAGAGCAGTTTCTCAGAAAGCTTCTTCCCAGTTTTGAACGGAAGATATTTCCTTTTTCAACATAGCCCTCTATGGGCTTCCAAATATCCCTTTGCCAATTCCACAAGAACAGCCTTAGCGAAAGGCTTCTTGAAGGGAAAGATGTAACTCTGTGAGATGAATTAGCAGACCACAGAGCAGTTTCTCAGAAAGCTTCTTTCCAGTTTTCTACGGAAGATATTTCCTTTTTCACCATAGCCCTCTAAGGGCTTCCAAATATCCCTTTGCCAATTCCACAAGAACAGCCTTAGCGAAAGGCTTCTTGAAGGGAAAGATGTAACTCTGTGAGATGAATTCACAGAACACAGAGCAGTTTCTCAGAACGCTTCTTTCCAGTTTTGAACGGAAGATATTTCCTTTTTCACCATAGCCCTCTAAGGGCTTCCAAGTATCCCTTTGCCAATTCCACAAGAACAGCCTTAGCGAAAGGCTTCTTGAAGGGAAAGATGTAACTCTGTGAGATGAATTAACAGAACACAGAGCAGTTTCTCAGAAAGCTTCTTTCCAGTTTTGAACGGAAGATATTTCCTTTTTAACCATAGCCCTCTATGGGCTACCAAAAATCCCTTTGCCAATTCCACAAGAACAGCCTTAGCGAAAGGCTTCTTGAAGGGAAAGATGTAACTCTGTGAGATGAATTAACAGAACACAGAGTAGTTTCTCAGAAAGCTTCTTTCCAGTTGAGAACGGAAGATATTTCCTTTTTCACCATAGCCGTCTAAGGGCTTCCAAATATCCCTTTGCCAATTCCACAAGAACAGCCTTAGCGAAAGACTTCTTGAAAGGAAAGATGTAACTCTGTGAGATGAATTAACAGAAACCAGAGCAGTTTCTCAGAAAGCTTCTTTCCAGTTTTGAACGGAAGACATTTCCTTTTTCACCATAGCCCTCTAGGGGCTTCCAAATATCCCTTTGCCATTTCCAAAAGAACAGCCTTAGCGAAAGGCTTCTTGAAGGGAAACATGTAACTCTGTGAGATGAATTAACAGAACGCAGAGCAGTTTCTCAGAAAGCTTCTTTCCAGTTTTGAACGGAAGATATTTCCTTTTTAACCATAGCCCTCTATGGGCTACCAAATATCCCTTTGCCAATTCCCCAAGAACAGCCTTAGCGAAAGGCTTCTTGAAGGGAAAGATGTAACTCTGTGAGATGAATTAACAGAACACAGAGTAGTTTCTCAGAAAGCTTCTTTCCAGTTGAGAACGGAAGATATTTCCTTTTTCACCATAGCCCTCTAAGGGCTTCCAAATATCCCTTTGCCAATTCCACAAGAACAGCCTTAGCGAAAGACTTCTTGAAAGGAAAGATGTAACTCTGTGAGATGAATTAACATAACACAGAGCAGTTTCTCAGAAAGCTTCTTTCCAGTTTTGAACGGAAGACATTTCCTTTTTCACCATAGCCCTCTAGGGGCTTCCAAATATCCCTTTGCCATTTCCAAAAGAACAGCCTTAGCGAAAGGCTTCTTGAAGGGAAACATGTAACTCTGTGAGATGAATTAACAGAACACAGAGCAGTTTCTCAGAAAGCTTCTTTCCAGTTTTGAACGGAAGATATTTCCTTTTTCACCATAGCCCTCTATGGGCTTCCAAATATCCCTTTGCCAATTCCCCAAGAACAGCCTTAGCGAAAGGCTTCTTGAAGGGAAAGATGTAACTCTGTGAGATGAATTAACAGAACACTGAGTAGTTTCTCAGAAAGCTTCTTTCCAGTTGAGAACGGAAGATATTTCCTTTTTCACCATAGCCCTCTAAGGGCTTCCAAGTATCCCTTTGCCAATTACACAAGAACAGCCTTAGCGAAAGGCTTCTTGAAGGGAAAGATGTAACACTGTGAGATGAATTAACAGAACACAGAGCAGTTTCTCAGAAAGCTTCTTTCCAGTTTTGAACGGAAGATATTTCCTTTTTCACCATAGCCCTCTATGGGCTTCCAAATATCCCTTTGCCAATTCCACAAAAACAGCCTTAGCGAAAGGCTTCTTGAAGGGAAAGATGTAACTCTGTGAGATGAATTAACAGAACACAGAGCAGTTTCTCAGAAAGCTTCTTTCCAGTTTTGAACGGAAGATATTTCCTTTTTCACCATAGCCCTCTATGGGCTTCCAAATATCCCAATGCCATTTGCACAGGAACAGCCTTAGCGAAAGGCTTCTTGAAGGGAAAGATGTAACTCTGTGAGATGAATTAACAGAACACAGAGCAGTTTCTCAGAAAGCTTCTTTCCAGTTTTGAACGGAAGATATTTCCTTTTTCACCATAGCCCTCTATGGGCTTCCAAGTATCCCTTTGCCAATTCCACAAGAACAGCCTTAGCGAAAGGCTTCTTGAAGGGAAAGATGTAACTCTGTGAGATGAATTAACAGAACACAGAGCAGTTTCTCAGAAAGCTTCTTTCCAGTTTTGAACGGAAGATATTTCCTTTTTCACCATAGCCCTCTATGGGCTTCCAAATATCCCTTTGCCAATTCCACAGGAACAGCCTTAGCGAAAGGCTTCTTGAAGGGAAAGATGTAACTCTGTGAGATGAATTAACAGAACACAGAGCAGTTTCTCAGAAAGCTTCTTTCCAGTTTTGAACAGAAGATATTTCCTTTTTCACCATAGCCCTCTATGGGCTTCCAAATATCCCTTTGCCAATTCCACAAGAACAGCCTTAGCGAAAGGTTTCTTGAAGGGAAAGATGTAACTCTGTGAGATGAATTAACAGAACACAGAGCAGTTTCTCAGAAAGCTTCTTTCCAGTTTTGAACGGAATATATTTCCTTTTTCACCATAGCCCTCTATGGGCTTCCAAATATCCCTTTGCCAGTTCCAAAAGAACAGCCTTAGCGAAAGGCTTCTTGAAGGGAAACATGTAACTCTGTGAGATGAATTAACAGAACACAGAGCAGTTTCTCAGAAAGCTTCTTTCCAGTTTTGAACGGAAGGTATTTCCTTTTTCACCATAGCCCTCTATGGGCTTCCAAATATCCCTTTGCCATTTCCACAAGAACAGCCTTAGCGAAAGGCTTCTTGAAGGGAAAGATGTAACTCTCTGAGATGAATTAACAGAACGCAGAGCAGTTTCTCAGAAAGCTTCTTCCCAGTTTTGAACGGAAGATATTTCCTTTTTCAACATAGCCCTCTATGGGCTTCCAAATATCCCTTTGCCAATTCCACAAGAACAGCCTTAGCGAAAGGCTTCTTGAAGGGAAAGATGTAACTCTGTGAGATGAATTAGCAGACCACAGAGCAGTTTCTCAGAAAGCTTCTTTCCAGTTTTCTACGGAAGTTATTTCCTTTTTCACCATAGCCCTCTAAGGGTTTCCAAATATCCCTTTGCCAATTCCACAAGAACAGCCTTAGCGAAAGGCTTCTTGAAGGGAAAGATGTAACTCTGTGAGATGAATTAACAGAACACTGAGTAGTTTCTCAGAAAGCTTCTTTCCAGTTGAGAACGGAAGATATTTCCTTTTTCACCATAGCCCTCTAAGGGCTTCCAAGTATCCCTTTGCCAATTACACAAGAACAGCCTTAGCGAAAGGCTTCTTGAAGGGAAAGATGTAACACTGTGAGATGAATTAACAGAACACAGAGCAGTTTCTCAGAAAGCTTCTTTCCAGTTTTGAACGGAAGATATTTCCTTTTTCACCATAGCCCTCTATGGGCTTCCAAATATCCCTTTGCCAATTCCACAAAAACAGCCTTAGCGAAAGGCTTCTTGAAGGGAAAGATGTAACTCTGTGAGATGAATTAACAGAACACAGAGCAGTTTCTCAGAAAGCTTCTTTCCAGTTTTGAACGGAAGATATTTCCTTTTTCACCATAGCCCTCTATGGGCTTCCAAATATCCCAATGCCATTTGCACAGGAACAGCCTTAGCGAAAGGCTTCTTGAAGGGAAAGATGTAACTCTGTGAGATGAATTAACAGAACACAGAGCAGTTTCTCAGAAAGCTTCTTTCCAGTTTTGAACGGAAGATATTTCCTTTTTCACCATAGCCCTCTATGGGCTTCCAAGTATCCCTTTGCCAATTCCACAAGAACAGCCTTAGCGAAAGGCTTCTTGAAGGGAAAGATGTAACTCTGTGAGATGAATTAACAGAACACAGAGCAGTTTCTCAGAAAGCTTCTTTCCAGTTTTGAACGGAAGATATTTCCTTTTTCACCATAGCCCTCTATGGGCTTCCAAATATCCCTTTGCCAATTCCACAGGAACAGCCTTAGCGAAAGGCTTCTTGAAGGGAAAGATGTAACTCTGTGAGATGAATTAACAGAACACAGAGCAGTTTCTCAGAAAGCTTCTTTCCAGTTTTGAACAGAAGATATTTCCTTTTTCACCATAGCCCTCTATGGGCTTCCAAATATCCCTTTGCCAATTCCACAAGAACAGCCTTAGCGAAAGGTTTCTTGAAGGGAAAGATGTAACTCTGTGAGATGAATTAACAGAACACAGAGCAGTTTCTCAGAAAGCTTCTTTCCAGTTTTGAACGGAATATATTTCCTTTTTCACCATAGCCCTCTATGGGCTTCCAAATATCCCTTTGCCAGTTCCAAAAGAACAGCCTTAGCGAAAGGCTTCTTGAAGGGAAACATGTAACTCTGTGAGATGAATTAACAGAACACAGAGCAGTTTCTCAGAAAGCTTCTTTCCAGTTTTGAACGGAAGGTATTTCCTTTTTCACCATAGCCCTCTATGGGCTTCCAAATATCCCTTTGCCATTTCCACAAGAACAGCCTTAGCGAAAGGCTTCTTGAAGGGAAAGATGTAACTCTCTGAGATGAATTAACAGAACGCAGAGCAGTTTCTCAGAAAGCTTCTTCCCAGTTTTGAACGGAAGATATTTCCTTTTTCAACATAGCCCTCTATGGGCTTCCAAATATCCCTTTGCCAATTCCACAAGAACAGCCTTAGCGAAAGGCTTCTTGAAGGGAAAGATGTAACTCTGTGAGATGAATTAGCAGACCACAGAGCAGTTTCTCAGAAAGCTTCTTTCCAGTTTTCTACGGAAGTTATTTCCTTTTTCACCATAGCCCTCTAAGGGTTTCCAAATATCCCTTTGCCAATTCCACAAGAACAGCCTTAGCGAAAGGCTTCTTGAAGGGAAAGATGTAACTCTGTGAGATGAATTCACAGAACACAGAGCAGTTTCTCAGAAAGCTTCTTTCCAGTTTTGAACGGAAGATATTTCCTTTTTCACCATAGCCCTCTAAGGGCTTCCAAGTATCCCTTTGCCAATTCCACAAGAACAGCCTTAGCGAAAGGCTTCTTGAAGGGAAAGATGTAACTCTGTGAGATGAATTAACAGAACACAGAGCAGTTACTCAGAAAGCTTCTTTTCATTTTTGAACGGAAGTTATTTCCTTTTTCACCATAGCCCTCGATGTGTTTCCAAATATCACTTTGCCATTTCCCCAAGAACAGCCTTAGCGAAAGGCTTCTTGAAGGGAAAGATGTAACTCTGTGAGATGAATTAACAGAACACAGAGCAGTTTCTCAGAAAGCTTCTTTCCAGTTTTGAACGGAAGATATTTCCTTTTTCACCATAGCCCTCTAAGGGCTTCCAAGTATCCCTTTGCCAATTCCACAAGAACAGCCTTAGCGAAAGGCTTCTTGAAGGGAAAGATGTAACTCTGTGAGATGAATTAACAGAACACAGAGCAGTTACTCAGAAAGCTTCTTTTCATTTTTGAACGGAAGTTATTTCCTTTTTCACCATAGCCCTCGATGGGTTTCCAAATATCACTTTGCCATTTCCCCAAGAACAGCCTTAGCGAAAGGCTTCTTGAAGGGAAAGATGTAACTCTGTGAGATGAATTAACAGAACACAGAGCAGTTTCTCAGAAAGCTTCTTTCCAGTTTTGAACGGAAGATATTTCCTTTTTCACCATAGCCCTCTATGGGCTTCCAAATATCCCTTTGTCAATTCCACAGGAACAGCCTTAGCGAAAGGCTTCTTGAAGGAAAGATGTAACTCTGTGAGATGAATTAACAGAACACAGAGCAGTTTCTCAGAAAGCTTCTTTCCAGTTTTGAACAGAAGATATTTCCTTTTTCACCATAGCCCTCTATGGGCTTCCAAATATCCCTTTGCCAATGCCACAAGAACAGCCTTAGCGAAAGGTTTCTTGAAGGGAAAGATGTAACTCTGTGAGATGAATTAACAGAACACAGAGCAGTTTCTCAGAAAGCTTCTTTCCAGTTTTGAACGGAATATATTTCCTTTTTCACCATAGCCCTCTATGGGCTTCCAAATATCCCTTTGCCAGTTCCAAAAGAACAGCCTTAGCGAAAGGCTTCTTGAAGGGAAACATGTAACTCTGTGAGATGAATTAACAGAACACAGAGCAGTTTCTCAGAAAGCTTCTTTCCAGTTTTGAACGGAAGGTATTTCCTTTTTCACCATAGCCCTCTATGGGCTTCCAAATATCCCTTTGCCATTTCCACAAGAACAGCCTTAGCGAAAGGCTTCTTGAAGGGAAAGATGTAACTCTCTGAGATGAATTAACAGAACGCAGAGCAGTTTCTCAGAAAGCTTCTTCCCAGTTTTGAACGGAAGATATTTCCTTTTTCAACATAGCCCTCTATGGGCTTCCAAATATCCCTTTGCCAATTCCACAAGAACAGCCTTAGCGAAAGGCTTCTTGAAGGGAAAGATGTAACTCTGTGAGATGAATTAGCAGACCACAGAGCAGTTTCTCAGAAAGCTTCTTTCCAGTTTTCTACGGAAGATATTTCCTTTTTCACCATAGCCCTCTAAGGGCTTCCAAATATCCCTTTGCCAATTCCACAAGAACAGCCTTAGCGAAAGGCTTCTTGAAGGGAAAGATGTAACTCTGTGAGATGAATTCACAGAACACAGAGCAGTTTCTCAGAACGCTTCTTTCCAGTTTTGAACGGAAGATATTTCCTTTTTCACCATAGCCCTCTAAGGGCTTCCAAGTATCCCTTTGCCAATTCCACAAGAACAGCCTTAGCGAAAGGCTTCTTGAAGGGAAAGATGTAACTCTGTGAGATGAATTAACAGAACACAGAGCAGTTACTCAGAAAGCTTCTTTTCATTTTTGAACGGAAGTTATTTCCTTTTTCACCATAGCCCTCGATGGGTTTCCAAATATCACTTTGCCATTTCCCCAAGAACAGCCTTAGCGAAAGGCTTCTTGAAGGGAAAGATGTAACTCTGTGAGATGAATTAACAGAACACAGAGCAGTTTCTCAGAAAGCTTCTTTCCAGTTTTGAACGGAAGATATTTCCTTTTTCACCATAGCCCTCTAAGGGCTTCCAAGTATCCCTTTGCCAATTCCACAAGAACAGCCTTAGCGAAAGGCTTCTTGAAGGGAAAGATGTAACTCTGTGAGATGAATTAACAGAACACAGAGTAGTTACTCAGAAAGCTTCTTTTCATTTTTGAACGGAAGTTATTTCCTTTTTCACCATAGCCCTCGATGGGTTTCCAAATATCACTTTGCCATTTCCCCAAGAACAGCCTTAGCGAAAGGCTTCTTGAAGGGAAAGATGTAACTCTGTGAGATGAATTAACAGAACACAGAGCAGTTTCTCAGAAAGCTTCTTTCCAGTTTTGAACGGAAGATATTTCCTTTTTCACCATAGCCCTCTATGGGCTTCCAAATATCCCTTTGCCAATTCCACAGGAACAGCCTTAGCGAAAGGCTTCTTGAAGGGAAAGATGTAACTCTGTGAGATGAATTAACAGAACACAGAGCAGTTTCTCAGAAAGCTTCTTTCCAGTTTTGAACGGAAGATATTTCCTTTTTCACCATAGCCCTCTATGGGCTTCCAAATATCCCTTTGCCAATTCCACAAGAACAGCCTTAGCGAAAGGTTTCTTGAAGGGAAAGATGTAACTCTGTGAGATGAATTAACAGAACACAGAGCAGTTTCTCAGAAAGCTTCTTTCCAGTTTTGAACGGAAGATATTTCCTTTTTCACCATAGCCCTCTATGGGCTTCCAAATATCCCTTTGCCAATTCCCCAAGAACAGCCTTAGCGAAAGGCTTCTTGAAGGGAAAGATGTAACTCTGTGAGATGAATTAACAGAACACTGAGTAGTTTCTCAGAAAGCTTCTTTCCAGTTGAGAACGGAAGATATTTCCTTTTTCACCATAGTCCTCTAAGGGCTTCCAAGTATCCCTTTGCCAATTACACAAGAACAGCCTTAGCGAAAGGCTTCTTGAAGGGAAAGATGTAACACTGTGAGATGAATTAACAGAACACAGAGCAGTTTCTCAGAAAGCTTCTTTCCAGTTTTGAACGGAAGATATTTCCTTTTTCACCATAGCCCTCTATGGGCTTCCAAATATCCCTTTGCCAATTCCACAAAAACAGCCTTAGAGAAAGGCTTCTTGAAGGGAAAGATGTAACTCTGTGAGATGAATTAACAGAACACAGAGCAGTTTCTCAGAAAGCTTCTTTCCAGTTTTGAACGGAAGATATTTCCTTTTTCACCATAGCCCTCTATGGGCTTCCAAATATCCCAATGCCATTTGCACAGGAACAGCCTTAGCGAAAGGCTTCTTGAAGGGAAAGATGTAACTCTGTGAGATGAATTAACAGAACACAGAGCAGTTTCTCAGAAAGCTTCTTTCCAGTTTTGAACGGAAGATATTTCCTTTTTCACCATAGCCCTCTATGGGCTTCCAAATATCCCTTTGCCAATTCCACAGGAACAGCCTTAGCGAAAGGCTTCTTGAAGGGAAAGATGTAACTCTGTGAGATGAATTAACAGAACACAGAGCAGTTTCTCAGAAAGCTTCTTTCCAGTTTTGAACAGAAGATATTTCCTTTTTCACCATAGCCCTCTATGGGCTTCCAAATATCCCTTTGCCAATTCCACAAGAACAGCCTTAGCGAAAGGTTTCTTGAAGGGAAAGATGTAACTCTGTGAGATGAATTAACAGAACACAGAGCAGTTTCTCAGAAAGCTTCTTTCCAGTTTTGAACGGAATATATTTCCTTTTTCACCATAGCCCTCTATGGGCTTCCAAATATCCCTTTGCCAGTTCCAAAAGAACAGCCTTAGCGAAAGGCTTCTTGAAGGGAAACATGTAACTCTGTGAGATGAATTAACAGAACACAGAGCAGTTTCTCAGAAAGCTTCTTTCCAGTTTTGAACGGAAGATATTTCCTTTTTCACCATAGCCCTCTAAGGGCTTCCAAATATCCCTATGCCAATTGCACAGGAACAGCCTTAGCGAAAGGCTTCTTGAAGGGAAAGATGTAACTCTGTGAGATGAATTAACAGAACACAGAGCAGTTTCTCAGAAAGCTTCTTTCCAATTTTGAACGGAAGATATTTCCTTTTTCACCATAGCCCTCTATGGGCTTCCAAGTATCCCTTTGCCAATTCCACAAGAACAGCCTTAGCGAAAGGCTTCTTGAAGGGAAAGATGTAACTCTGTGAGATGAATTAACAGAACAGAGAGCAGTTTCTCAGAAAGCTTCTTTCCAGTTTTGAACGGAAGATATTTCCTTTTTCACCATAGCCCTCTATGGGCTTCCAAATATCCCTTTGCCAATTCCACAAGAACAGCCTTAGCGAAAGGCTTCTTGAAGGGAAAGATGTAACTCTGTGAGATGAATTAACAGAACACAGAGCAGTTTCTCAGAAAGCTTCTTTCCAGTTTTGAACGGAAGATATTTCCTTTTTCACCATAGCCCTCTATGGGCTTCCAAATATCCCTTTGCCAATTCCACAAGAACAGCCTTAGCGAAAGGCTTCTTGAAGGGAAAGATGTAACTCTGTGAGATGAATTAGCAGAACACAGAGCAGTTTCTCAGAAAGCTTCTTTCCAGTTTTGAACGGAAGATATTATCTTTTTCACCATAGCCCTCTATGGGCTTCCAACTATCCCTTTGCCAATTCCACAAGAACAGCCTTAGCGAAAGGCTTCTTGAAGGGAAAGATGTAACTCTGTGAGATGAATTAACAGAACACAGAGCAGTTTCTCAGAAAGCTTCTTTCCAGTTTTGAACGGAAGATATTTCCTTTTTCACCATAGCCCTCTATGGGCTTCCAAATATCTCTTTTCCAATTCCACAAGAACAGCCTTAGCGAAAGGCTTCTTGAAGGGAAAGATGTAACTCTGTGTGATGAATTAACAGAACACAGAGCAGTTTCTCAGAAAGCTTCTTTCCAGTTTTGAACGGAAGATATTTCCTTTTTCACCATAGCCCTCTATGGGCTTCCAAATATTCCTTTGCCAATTCCCCAAGAAGAGCCTTAGCGAAAGGCTTCTTGAAGGGAAAGATGTAACTCTGTGAGATGAATTAACAGAACACAGAGTAGTTTCTCAGAAAGCTTCTTTCCAGTTGAGAACG
The DNA here is from genome assembly GCF_047675955.1 of Chlorocebus sabaeus. Taxonomy (NCBI): domain Eukaryota; kingdom Metazoa; phylum Chordata; class Mammalia; order Primates; family Cercopithecidae; genus Chlorocebus; species Chlorocebus sabaeus. The sequence goes on from NW_027327554.1 coordinate 384,249, forward strand.
GAAGATATTTCCTTTTTCACCATAGCCCTCTAAGGGCTTCCAAATATCCCTTTGCCAATTCCACAAGAACAGCCTTAGCGAAAGACTTCTTGAAAGGAAAGATGTAACTCTGTGAGATGAATTAACAGAACACAGAGCAGTTTCTCAGAAAGCTTCTTTCCAGTTTTGAACGGAAGATATTTCCTTTTTCACCATAGCCCCCTAGAGGCTTCCAAATATCCCTTTGCCAATTCCACAAGAACAGCCTTAGCGAAAGGCTTCTTGAAGGGAAACATGTAAATCTGTGAGATGAATTAACAGAACACAGAGCAGTTTCTCAGAAAGCTTCTTTTCAGTTTTGAACGGAAGGTATTTCCTTTTTCACCATAGCCCTCTATGGGCTTCCAAATATCCCTTTGCCAATTCCACAAGAACAGCCTTAGCGAAAGGCTTCTTGAAGGGAAAGATGTAACTCTGTGAGATGAATTAACAGAACGCAGAGCAGTTTCTCAGAAAGCTTCTTCCCAGTTTTGAACGGAAGATATTTCCTTTTTCACCATAGCCCTCTATGGGCTTCCAAATATCCCTTTGCCAATTCCACAAGAACCGCCTTAGCGAAAGGCTTCTTGAAGGGAAAGATGTATCTCTGTGAGATGAATTAACAGAACACAGAGCAGTTTCTCAGAAAGCTTCTTTCCAGTTTTGAACGGAAGATATTTCCTTTTTCACCATAGCCCTCTATGGGCTTCCAAATATCCCTTTGCCAATTCCACAAGAACAGCCTTAGCGAAAGGCTTCTTGAAGGGAAAGATGTAACTCTGTGAGATGAATTCACAGACCACAGAGCAGTTTCTCAGAAAGCTTCTTTCCAGTTTTGAACGGAAGATATTTCCTTTTTCACCATAGCCCTCTATGGGCTTCCAAATATCCCTTTGCCAACTCCACAAGAACAGCCTTAGCGAAAGGCTTCTTGAAGGGAAAGATGTAACTCTGTGAGATGAATTAACAGAACACAGAGCAGTTTCTCAGAAAGCTTCTTTCCAGTTTTGAACGGAAGATATTTCCTTTTTCAGAATAGCCCTGTATGGGCTTCGAAATATCCCTTTGCCAATTCCACAAAAACTGCCTTAGCGAAAGGCTTCTTGAAGGGAAAGATGTAACTCTGTGAGATGAATTAACAGAACACAGAGCAGTTTCTCAGAAAGCTTCTTTCCAGTTTTGAACGGAAGTTATTTCCTTTTTCACCATAGAACTCTATGGGCTTCCAAATATCCCTATGCCAATTGCACAGGAACAGCCTTAGCGAAAGGCTTCTTGAAGGGAAAGATGTAACTTTGTGAGATGAATTAACAGAACACAGAGCAGTTTCTCAGAAAGCTTCTTTCCAGTTTGGAACGGAAGATATTTCCTTTTTCACCATAGCCCTCTATGGGCTTCCAAATATCCCTTTGCCAATTCCACAAGAATAGCCTTAGCGAAAGGCTTCTTGAAGGGAAAGATTTAACTCTGTGAGATGAAATAACAGAACACAGAGCAGTTTCTCAGAAAGCTTCTTTACAGCTTTGAACGGAAGATATTTCCGTTTTCACCATAGCCCTCTATTTGCTTCCAAATATCCCTTTGCCAATTCCACAAGAACAGCCTTAGCGAAAGGCTTCCTGAAGGGAAAGATGTAACTCTGTGAGATGAATTAACAGAACACAGAGCAGTTTCTCAGAAAGCTTCTTTCCAGTTTTGAACGGAAGATATTTCATTTTTCACCATAGCCCTCTATGGGCTTCCAAGTATCCCTTTGCCAATTCCACAAGAACAGCCTTAGCGAAAGGCTTCTTGAAGGGAAAGATGTAACTCTGTGAGATGAATTAACAGAACACAGAGCAGTTTCTCAGAAAGCTTCTTTCCAGTTTTGAACGGAAGATATTTCCTTTTTCACCATAGCCCTCAATGGGCTTCCAAATATCCCTTTGCCAATTCCACAAGAATAGCCTTAGCGAAAGGCTTCTGGAAGGGAAAGATTTAACTCTGTGAGATGAATTAGCAGAACACAGAGCAGTTTCTCAGAAAGCTTCTTTCCAGTTTTGAACGGAAGATATTATCTTTTTCACAATAGCCCTCTATGGGCTTCCAAATATCCCTTTGCCAATTCCACAAGAACAGCCTTAGCGAAAGGCTTCTTGAAGGGAAAGATGTAACTCTGTGAGATGAATTAACAGAACACAGAGCAGTTTCTCAGAAAGCTTCTTTCCAGTTTTGAACGGAAGATATTTCCTTTTTCACCATAGCCGTCTATGGGCTTCCAAATATCCCTTTGCCAATTCCACAAGAACAGCCTTAGCGAAAGGCTTCTTGAAGGGAAAGATGTAACTCTGTGAGATGAATTAACAGAACACAGAGCAGTTTCTCAGAAAGCTTCTTTCCAGTTTTGAACGGAAGATATTTCCTTTTTAACCATAGCCCTCTATGGGCTACCAAATATCCCTTTGCCAATTCCACAAGAACAGCCTTAGCGAAAGGCTTCTTGAAGGGAAAGATGTAACTCTGTGAGATGAATTAACAGAACACAGAGTAGTTTCTCAGAAAGCTTCTTTCCAGTTGAGAACGGAAGATATTTCCTTTTTCACCATAGCCGTCTAAGGGCTTCCAAATATCCCTTTGCCAATTCCACAAGAACAGCCTTAGCGAAAGACTTCTTGAAAGGAAAGATGTAACTCTGTGAGATGAATTAACAGAACACAGAGCAGTTTCTCAGAAAGCTTCTTTCCAGTTTTGAACGGAAGACATTTCCTTTTTCACCATAGCCCTCTAGGGGCTTCCAAATATCCCTTTGCCATTTCCAAAAGAACAGCCTTAGCGAAAGGCTTCTTGAAGGGAAACATGTAACTCTGTGAGATGAATTAACAGAACACAGAGCAGTTTCTCAGAAAGCTTCTTTCCAGTTTTGAACGGAAGATATTTCCTTTTTCACCATAGCCCTCAATGGGCTTCCAAATATCCCTTTGCCAATTCCACAAGAACAGCCTTAGCGAAAGGCTTCTTGAAGGGAAAGATGTAACTCTGTGAGATGAATTCACAGAACACAGAGCAGTTTCTCAGAAAGCTTCTTTCCAGTTTTGAACGGAAGATATTTCCTTTTTCACCATAGCCCTCTATGGGCTTCCAAATATCCCTTTGCCAATTCCCCAAGAACAGCCTTAGCGAAAGGCTTCTTGAAGGGAAAGATGTAACTCTGTGAGATGAATTAACAGAACACTGAGTAGTTTCTCAGAAAGCTTCTTTCCAGTTGAGAATGGAAGATATTTCCTTTTTCACCATAGCCCTCTAAGGGCTTCCAAGTATCCCTTTGCCAATTACACAAGAACAGCCTTAGCGAAAGGCTTCTTGAAGGGAAAGATGTAACACTGTGAGATGAATTAACAGAACACAGAGCAGTTTCTCAGAAAGCTTCTTTCCAGTTTTGAACGGAAGATATTTCCTTTTTCACCATAGCCCTCTATGGGCTTCCAAATATCCCTTTGCCTATTCCACAAGAACAGCCGTAGCGAAAGGCTTCTTGAAGGGAAAGATGTAACTCTGTGAGATGAATTAACAGAACGCAGAGCAGTTTCTCAGAAAGCTTCTTTCCAGTTTTGAACGGAAGATATTTCCTTTTTCACCATAGCCCTCTATGGGCTTCCAAATATCCCTTTGCCAATTCCACAAAAACTGCCTTAGCGAAAGGCTTCTTGAAGGGAAAGATGTAACACTGTGAGATGAATTAACGGAACACAGAGTAGTTTCTCAGAAAGCTTCTTTCCACTTGAGAACGGAAGATATTTCCTTTTTCACCATAGCCCTCTAAGGGCTTCCAAATATCCCTTTGCCAATTCCACAAGAACAGCCTTAGCGAAAGACTTCTTGAAAGGAAAGATGTAACTCTGTGAGATGAATTAACAGAACACAGAGCAGTTTCTCAGAAAGCTTCTTTCCAGTTTTGAACGGAAGATATTTCCTTTTTCACCATAGCCCTCTAGGGGCTTCCAAATATCCCTTTGCCATTTCCAAAAGAACAGCCTTAGCGAAAGGCTTCTTGAAGGGAAACATGTAACTCTGTGCGATGAATTAACAGAACACAGAGCAGTTTCTCAGAAAGCTTCTTTCCAGTTTTGAACGGAAGATATTTCCTTTTTCACCATAGCCCTCTATGGGCTTCCAAATATCCCTTTGCCAATTCCACAAGAACAGCCTTAGCGAAAGGCTTCTTGAAGGGAAAGATGTAACTCTCTGAGATGAATTCACAGAACACAGAGCAGTTTCTCAGAAAGCTTCTTTCCAGTTTTGAACGGAAGATATTTCCTTTTTCACCATAGCCCTCTATGGGCTTCCAAATATCCCTTTGCCAATTCCACAAGAACACCCTTAGCGAAAGGCTTCTTGAAGGGAAAGATGTAACTCTGTGAGATGAATTAACAGAACACAGAGCAGTTTCTCAGAAGGCTTCTTTCCAGTTTTGAACGGAAGATATTTCCTTTTTCACCATAGCCCTCTATGGGCTTCCAAATATCCCTTTGCCAATTCCCCAAGAACAGCCTTAGCGAAAGGCTTCTTGAAGGGAAAGATGTAACTCTGTGAGATGAATTAACAGAACACTGAGTAGTTTCTCAGAAAGCTTCTTTCCAGTTTTGAACGGAAGATATTTCCTTTTTCACCATAGCCCTCTAAGGGCTTCCAAGTATCCCTTTGCCAATTCCACAAGAACAGCCTTAGCGAAAGGCTTCTTGAAGGGAAAGATGTAACACTGTGAGATGAATTAACAGAACACAGAGCAGTTTCTCAGAAAGCTTCTTTCCAGTTTTGAACGGAAGATATTTACTTTTTCACCATAGCCCTCTATGGGCTTCCAAATATCCCTATGCCATTTGCACAGGAACAGCCTTAGCGAAAGGCTTCTTGAAGGGAAAGATGTAACTCTGTGAGATGAATTAACAGAACACAGAGCAGTTTCTCAGAAAGCTTCTTTCCAGTTTTGAACGGAAGATATTTCCTTTTTCACCATAGCCCTATATGGGCTTCCAAGTATCCCTTTGCCAATTCCACAAGAACAGCCTTAGCGAAAGGCTTCTTGAAGGGAAACATGTAACTCTGTGAGATGAATTAACAGAACACAGAGCAGTTTCTCAGAAAGCTTCTTTCCAGTTTTGAACGGAAGATATTTCCTTTTTCACCATAGCCCTCTATGGGCTTCCAAATATCCCTTTGCCAATTCCACAGGAACAGCCTTAGCGAAAGGCTTCTTGAAGGGAAAGATGTAACTCTGTGAGATGAATTAACAGAACACAGAGCAGTTTCTCAGAAAGCTTCTTTCCAGTTTTGAACAGAAGATATTTCCTTTTTCACCATAGCCCTCTATGGGCTTCCAAATATCCCTTTGCCAATGCCACAAGAACAGCCTTAGCGAAAGGTTTCTTGAAGGGAAAGATGTAACTCTGTGAGATGAATTAACAGAACACAGAGCAGTTTCTCAGAAAGCTTCTTTCCAGTTTTGAACGGAATATATTTCCTTTTTCACCATAGCCCTCTATGGGCTTCCAAATATCCCTTTGCCAGTTCCAAAAGAACAGCCTTAGCGAAAGGCTTCTTGAAGGGAAACATGTAACTCTGTGAGATGAATTAACAGAACACAGAGCAGTTTCTCAGAAAGCTTCTTTCCAGTTTTGAACGGAAGGTATTTCCTTTTTCACCATAGCCCTCTATGGGCTTCCAAATATCCCTTTGCCATTTCCACAAGAACAGCCTTAGCGAAAGGCTTCTTGAAGGGAAAGATGTAACTCTCTGAGATGAATTAACAGAACGCAGAGCAGTTTCTCAGAAAGCTTCTTCCCAGTTTTGAACGGAAGATATTTCCTTTTTCAACATAGCCCTCTATGGGCTTCCAAATATCCCTTTGCCAATTCCACAAGAACAGCCTTAGCGAAAGGCTTCTTGAAGGGAAAGATGTAACTCTGTGAGATGAATTAGCAGACCACAGAGCAGTTTCTCAGAAAGCTTCTTTCCAGTTTTCTACGGAAGATATTTCCTTTTTCACCATAGCCCTCTAAGGGCTTCCAAATATCCCTTTGCCAATTCCACAAGAACAGCCTTAGCGAAAGACTTCTTGAAAGGAAAGATGTAACTCTGTGAGATGAATTAACAGAACACAGAGCAGTTTCTCAGAAAGCTTCTTTCCAGTTTTGAACGGAAGATATTTCCTTTTTCACCATAGCCCTCTATGGGCTTCCAAATATCCCTTGCCAATTCCAAAAGAACAGCCTTAGCGAAAGGCTTCTTGAAGGGAAACATGTAACTCTGTGAGATGAATTAACAGAACACAGAGCAGTTTCTCAGAAAGCTTCTTTCCAGTTTTGAACGGAAGATATTTCCTTTTTCACCATAGCCCTCTATGGGCTTCCAAATATCCCTTTGCCAATTCCACAAGAACAGCCTTAGCGAAAGGCTTCTTGAAGGGAAAGATGTAACTCTGTGAGATGAATTCACAGAACACAGAGCAGTTTCTCAGAAAGCTTCTTTCCAGTTTTGAACGGAAGATATTTCCTTTTTCACCATAGCCCTCTATGGGCTTCCAAATATCCCTTTGCCAATTCCACAAGAACAGCCTTAGCGAAAGGCTTCTTGAAGGGAAAGATGTAACTCTGTGAGATGAATTAACAGAACACTGAGCAGTTTCTCAGAAAGCTTCTTTCCAGTTTTGAACGGAAGATATTTCCTTTTTCACCATAGCCCTCTATGGGCTTCCAAATATCCCTATGCCAATTGCACAGGAACAGCCTTAGCGAAAGGCTTCTTGAAGGGAAAGATGTAACTCTGTGAGATGAATTAACAGAACACAGAGCAGTTTCTCAGAAAGCTTCTTTCCAATTTTGAACGGAAGATATTTCCTTTTTCACCATAGCCCTCTATGGGCTTCCAAGTATCCCTTTGCCAATTCCACAAGAACAGCCTTAGCGAAAGGCTTCTTGAAGGGAAAGATGTAACTCTGTGAGATGAATTAACAGAACAGAGAGCAGTTTCTCAGAAAGCTTCTTTCCAGTTTTGAACGGAAGATATTTCCTTTTTCACCATAGCCCTCTATGGGCTTCCAAATATCCCTTTGCCAATTCCACAAGAACAGCCTTAGCGAAAGTCTTCTTGAAGGGAAAGATGTAACTCTGTGAGATGAATTAACAGAACACTGAGCAGTTTCTCAGAAAGCTTCTTTCCAGTTTTGAACGGAAGATATTTCCTTTTTCACCATAGCCCTCTATGGGCTTCCAAATATCCCTATGCCAATTGCACAGGAACAGCCTTAGCGAAAGGCTTCTTGAAGGGAAAGATGTAACTCTGTGAGATGAATTAACAGAACACAGAGCAGTTTCTCAGAAAGCTTCTTTCCAGTTTTGAACGGAAGATATTTCCTTTTTCACCATAGCCCTCTATGGGCTTCCAAATATCCCTTTGCCAATTCCACAAGAACAGCCTTAGCGAAAGGCTTCTTGAAGGGAAAGATGTAACTCTGTGAGATGAATTAACAGAACACAGAGCAGTTTCTCAGAAAGCTTCTTTCCAGTTTTGAACGGAAGATATTTCCTTTTTCACCATAGCCCTCTATGGGCTTCCAAATATCCCTTTGCCAATTCCACAAGAACAGCCTTAGCGAAAGGCTTCTTGAAGGGAAAGATGTAACTCTGTGAGATGAATTAGCAGAACACAGAGCAGTTTCTCAGAAAGCTTCTTTCCAGTTTTGAACGGAAGATATTATCTTTTTCACAATAGCCCTCTATGGGCTTCCAAATATCCCTTTGCCAATTCCACAAGAACAGCCTTAGCGAAAGGCTTCTTGAAGGGAAAGATGTAACTCTGTGAGATGAATTAACAGAACACAGAGTAGTTTCTCAGAAAGCTTCTTTCCAGTTGAGAACGGAAGATATTTCCTTTTTCACCATAGCCGTCTAAGGGCTTCCAAATATTCCTTTGCCAATTCCACAAGAACAGCCTTAGCGAAAGACTTCTTGAAAGGAAAGATGTAACACTTTGAGATGAATTAACAGAACACAGAGCAGTTTCTCAGAAAGCTTCTTTCCAGTTTTGAACGGAAGACATTTCCTTTTTCACCATAGCCCTCTAGGGGCTTCCAAATATCCCTTTGCCATTTCCAAAAGAACAGCCTTAGCGAAAGGCTTCTTGAAGGGAAACATGTAACTCTGTGAGATGAATTAACAGAACGCAGAGCAGTTTCTCAGAAAGCTTCTTTCCAGTTTTGAACGGAAGATATTTCCTTTTTAACCATAGCCCTCTATGGGCTACCAAATATCCCTTTGCCAATTCCACAAGAACAGCCTTAGCGAAAGGCTTCTTGAAGGGAAAGATGTAACTCTGTGAGATGAATTAACAGAACACAGAGTAGTTTCTCAGAAAGCTTCTTTCCAGTTGAGAACGGAAGATATTTCCTTTTTCACCATAGCCCTCTAAGGGCTTCCAAATATCCCTTTGCCAATTCCACAAGAACAGCCTTAGCGAAAGACTTCTTGAAAGGAAAGATGTAACTCTGTGAGATGAATTAACATAACACAGAGCAGTTTCTCAGAAAGCTTCTTTCCAGTTTTGAACGGAAGACATTTCCTTTTTCACCATAGCCCTCTAGGGGCTTCCAAATATCCCTTTGCCATTTCCAAAAGAACAGCCTTAGCGAAAGGCTTCTTGAAGGGAAACATGTAACTCTGTGAGATGAATTAACAGAACACAGAGCAGTTTCTCAGAAAGCTTCTTTCCAGTTTTGAACGGAAGATATTTCCTTTTTCACCATAGCCCTCTATGGGCTTCCAAATATCCCTTTGCCAATTCCCCAAGAACAGCCTTAGCGAAAGGCTTCTTGAAGGGAAAGATGTAACTCTGTGAGATGAATTAACAGAACACTGAGTAGTTTCTCAGAAAGCTTCTTTCCAGTTGAGAACGGAAGATATTTCCTTTTTCACCATAGCCCTCTAAGGGCTTCCAAGTATCCCTTTGCCAATTACACAAGAACAGCCTTAGCGAAAGGCTTCTTGAAGGGAAAGATGTAACACTGTGAGATGAATTAACAGAACACAGAGCAGTTTCTCAGAAAGCTTCTTTCCAGTTTTGAACGGAAGATATTTCCTTTTTCACCATAGCCCTCTATGGGCTTCCAAATATCCCTTTGCCAATTCCACAAAAACAGCCTTAGCGAAAGGCTTCTTGAAGGGAAAGATGTAACTCTGTGAGATGAATTAACAGAACACAGAGCAGTTTCTCAGAAAGCTTCTTTCCAGTTTTGAACGGAAGATATTTCCTTTTTCACCATAGCCCTCTATGGGCTTCCAAATATCCCAATGCCATTTGCACAGGAACAGCCTTAGCGAAAGGCTTCTTGAAGGGAAAGATGTAACTCTGTGAGATGAATTAACAGAACACAGAGCAGTTTCTCAGAAAGCTTCTTTCCAGTTTTGAACGGAAGATATTTCCTTTTTCACCATAGCCCTCTATGGGCTTCCAAGTATCCCTTTGCCAATTCCACAAGAACAGCCTTAGCGAAAGGCTTCTTGAAGGGAAAGATGTAACTCTGTGAGATGAATTAACAGAACACAGAGCAGTTTCTCAGAAAGCTTCTTTCCAGTTTTGAACGGAAGATATTTCCTTTTTCACCATAGCCCTCTATGGGCTTCCAAATATCCCTTTGCCAATTCCACAGGAACAGCCTTAGCGAAAGGCTTCTTGAAGGGAAAGATGTAACTCTGTGAGATGAATTAACAGAACACAGAGCAGTTTCTCAGAAAGCTTCTTTCCAGTTTTGAACAGAAGATATTTCCTTTTTCACCATAGCCCTCTATGGGCTTCCAAATATCCCTTTGCCAATTCCACAAGAACAGCCTTAGCGAAAGGTTTCTTGAAGGGAAAGATGTAACTCTGTGAGATGAATTAACAGAACACAGAGCAGTTTCTCAGAAAGCTTCTTTCCAGTTTTGAACGGAAGATATTTCCTTTTTCACCATAGCCCTCTATGGGCTTCCAAATATCCCTTTGCCAGTTCCAAAAGAACAGCCTTAGCGAAAGGCTTCTTGAAGGGAAACATGTAACTCTGTGAGATGAATTAACAGAACACAGAGCAGTTTCTCAGAAAGCTTCTTTCCAGTTTTGAACGGAAGGTATTTCCTTTTTCACCATAGCCCTCTATGGGCTTCCAAATATCCCTTTGCCATTTCCACAAGAACAGCCTTAGCGAAAGGCTTCTTGAAGGGAAAGATGTAACTCTCTGAGATGAATTAACAGAACGCAGAGCAGTTTCTCAGAAAGCTTCTTCCCAGTTTTGAACGGAAGATATTTCCTTTTTCAACATAGCCCTCTATGGGCTTCCAAATATCCCTTTGCCAATTCCACAAGAACAGCCTTAGCGAAAGGCTTCTTGAAGGGAAAGATGTAACTCTGTGAGATGAATTAGCAGACCACAGAGCAGTTTCTCAGAAAGCTTCTTTCCAGTTTTCTACGGAAGATATTTCCTTTTTCACCATAGCCCTCTAAGGGCTTCCAAATATCCCTTTGCCAATTCCACAAGAACAGCCTTAGCGAAAGGCTTCTTGAAGGGAAAGATGTAACTCTGTGAGATGAATTCACAGAACACAGAGCAGTTTCTCAGAAAGCTTCTTTCCAGTTTTGAACGGAAGATATTTCCTTTTTCACCATAGCCCTCTAAGGGCTTCCAAGTATCCCTTTGCCAATTCCACAAGAACAGCCTTAGCGAAAGGCTTCTTGAAGGGAAAGATGTAACTCTGTGAGATGAATTAACAGAACACAGAGCAGTTACTCAGAAAGCTTCTTTTCATTTTTGAACGGAAGTTATTTCCTTTTTCACCATAGCCCTCGATGGGTTTCCAAATATCACTTTGCCATTTCCCCAAGAACAGCCTTAGCGAAAGGCTTCTTGAAGGGAAAGATGTAACTCTGTGAGATGAATTAACAGAACACAGAGCAGTTTCTCAGAAAGCTTCTTTCCAGTTTTGAACGGAAGATATTTCCTTTTTCACCATAGCCCTCTAAGGGCTTCCAAGTATCCCTTTGCCAATTCCACAAGAACAGCCTTAGCGAAAGGCTTCTTGAAGGGAAAGATGTAACTCTGTGAGATGAATTAACAGAACACAGAGCAGTTACTCAGAAACCTTCTTTTCATTTTTGAACGGAAGTTATTTCCTTTTTCACCATAGCCCTCGATGGGTTTCCAAATATCACTTTGCCATTTCCCCAAGAACAGCCTTAGCGAAAGGCTTCTTGAAGGGAAAGATGTAACTCTGTGAGATGAATTAACAGAACACAGAGCAGTTTCTCAGAAAGCTTCTTTCCAGTTTTGAACGGAAGATATTTCCTTTTTCACCATAGCCCTCTATGGGCTTCCAAATATCCCTTTGCCAATTCCACAGGAACAGCCTTAGCGAAAGGCTTCTTGAAGGGAAAGATGTAACTCTGTGAGATGAATTAACAGAACACAGAGCAGTTTCTCAGAAAGCTTCTTTCCAGTTTTGAACAGAAGATATTTCCTTTTTCACCATAGCCCTCTATGGGCTTCCAAATATCCCTTTGCCAATTCCACAAGAACAGCCTTAGCGAAAGGTTTCTTGAAGGGAAAGATGTAACTCTGTGAGATGAATTAACAGAACACAGAGCAGTTTCTCAGAAAGCTTCTTTCCAGTTTTGAACGGAATATATTTCCTTTTTCACCATAGCCCTCTATGGGCTTCCAAATATCCCTTTGCCAGTTCCAAAACAACAGCCTTAGCGAAAGGCTTCTTGAAGGGAAACATGTAACTCTGTGAGATGAATTAACAGAACACAGAGCAGTTTCTCAGAAAGCTTCTTTCCAGTTTTGAACGGAAGGTATTTCCTTTTTCACCATAGCCCTCTATGGGCTTCCAAATATCCCTTTGCCATTTCCACAAGAACAGCCTTAGCGAAAGGCTTCTTGAAGGGAAAGATGTAACTCTCTGAGATGAATTAACAGAACGCAGAGCAGTTTCTCAGAAAGCTTCTTCCCAGTTTTGAACGGAAGATATTTCCTTTTTCAACATAGCCCTCTATGGGCTTCCAAATATCCCTTTGCCAATTCCACAAGAACAGCCTTAGCGAAAGGCTTCTTGAAGGGAAAGATGTAACTCTGTGAGATGAATTAGCAGACCACAGAGCAGTTTCTCAGAAAGCTTCTTTCCAGTTTTCTACGGAAGATATTTCCTTTTTCACCATAGCCCTCTAAGGGTTTCCAAATATCCCTTTGCCAATTCCACAAGAACAGCCTTAGCGAAAGGCTTCTTGAAGGGAAAGATGTAACTCTGTGAGATGAATTCACAGAACACAGAGCAGTTTCTCAGAAAGCTTCTTTCCAGTTTTGAACGGAAGATATTTCCTTTTTCACCATAGCCCTCTAAGGGCTTCCAAGTATCCCTTTGCCAATTCCACAAGAACAGCCTTAGCGAAAGGCTTCTTGAAGGGAAAGATGTAACTCTGTGAGATGAATTAACAGAACACAGAGCAGTTACTCAGAAAGCTTCTTTTCATTTTTGAACGGAAGTTATTTCCTTTTTCACCATAGCCCTCGATGGGTTTCCAAATATCACTTTGCCATTTCCCCAAGAACAGCCTTAGCGAAAGGCTTCTTGAAGGGAAAGATGTAACTCTGTGCGATGAATTAACAGAACACAGAGCAGTTTCTCAGAAAGCTTCTTTCCAGTTTTGAACGGAAGATATTTCCTTTTTCACCATAGCCCTCTAAGGGCTTCCAAGTATCCCTTTGCCAATTCCACAAGAACAGCCTTAGCGAAAGGCTTCTTGAAGGGAAAGATGTAACTCTGTGAGATGAATTAACAGAACACAGAGCAGTTACTCAGAAAGCTTCTTTTCATTTTTGAACGGAAGTTATTTCCTTTTTCACCATAGCCCTCGATGGGTTTCCAAATATCACTTTGCCATTTCCCCAAGAACAGCCTTAGCGAAAGGCTTCTTGAAGGGAAAGATGTAACTCTGTGAGATGAATTAACAGAACACAGAGCAGTTTCTCAGAAAGCTTCTTTCCAGTTTTGAACGGAAGATATTTCCTTTTTCACCATAGCCCTCTATGGGCTTCCAAATATCCCTTTGCCAATTCCACAGGAACAGCCTTAGCGAAAGGCTTCTTGAAGGGAAAGATGTAACTCTGTGAGATGAATTAACAGAACACAGAGCAGTTTCTCAGAAAGCTTCTTTCCAGTTTTGAACAGAAGATATTTCCTTTTTCACCATAGCCCTCTATGGGCTTCCAAATATCCCTTTGCCAATTCCACAAGAACAGCCTTAGCGAAAGGTTTCTTGAAGGTAAAGATGTAACTCTGTGAGATGAATTAACAGAACACAGAGCAGTTTCTCAGAAAGCTTCTTTCCAGTTTTGAACGGAATATATTTCCTTTTTCACCATAGCCCTCTATGGGCTTCCAAATATCCCTTTGCCAGTTCCAAAAGAACAGCCTTAGCGAAAGGCTTCTTGAAGGGAAACATGTAACTCTGTGAGATGAATTAACAGAACACAGAGCAGTTTCTCAGAAAGCTTCTTTCCAGTTTTGAACGGAAGGTATTTCCTTTTTCACCATAGCCCTCTATGGGCTTCCAAATATCCCTTTGCCATTTCCACAAGAACAGCCTTAGCGAAAGGCTTCTTGAAGGGAAAGATGTAACTCTCTGAGATGAATTAACAGAACGCAGAGCAGTTTCTCAGAAAGCTTCTTCCCAGTTTTGAACGGAAGATATTTCCTTTTTCAACATAGCCCTCTATGGGCTTCCAAATATCCCTTTGCCAATTCCACAAGAACAGCCTTAGCGAAAGGCTTATTGAAGGGAAAGATGTAACTCTGTGAGATGAATTAGCAGACCACAGAGCAGTTTCTCAGAAAGCTTCTTTCCAGTTTTCTACGGAAGATATTTCCTTTTTCACCATAGCCCTCTAAGGGCTTCCAAATATCCCTTTGCCAATTCCACAAGAACAGCCTTAGCGAAAGGCTTCTTGAAGGGAAAGATGTAACTCTGTGAGATGAATTCACAGAACACAGAGCAGTTTCTCAGAAAGCTTCTTTCCAGTTTTGAACGGAAGATATTTCCTTTTTCACCATAGCCCTCTAAGGGCTTCCAAGTATCCCTTTGCCAATTCCACAAGAACAGCCTTAGCGAAAGGCTTCTTGAAGGGAAAGATGTAACTCTGTGAGATGAATTAACAGAACACAGAGCAGTTACTCAGAAAGCTTCTTTTCATTTTTGAACGGAAGTTATTTCCTTTTTCACCATAGCCCTCGATGGGTTTCCAAATATCACTTTGCCATTTCCCCAAGAACAGCCTTAGCGAAAGGCTTCTTGAAGGGAAAGATGTAACTCTGTGAGATGAATTAACAGAACACAGAGCAGTTTCTCAGAAAGCTTCTTTCCAGTTTTGAACGGAAGATATTTCCTTTTTCACCATAGCCCTCTAAGGGCTTCCAAGTATCCCTTTGCCAATTCCACAAGAACAGCCTTAGCGAAAGGCTTCTTGAAGGGAAAGATGTAACTCTGTGAGATGAATTAACAGAACACAGAGTAGTTACTCAGAAAGCTTCTTTTCATTTTTGAACGGAAGTTATTTCCTTTTTCACCATAGCCCTCGATGGGTTTCCAAATATCACTTTGCCATTTCCCCAAGAACAGCCTTAGCGAAAGGCTTCTTGAAGGGAAAGATGTAACTCTGTGAGATGAATTAACAGAACACAGAGCAGTTTCTCAGAAAGCTTCTTTCCAGTTTTGAACGGAAGATATTTCCTTTTTCACCATAGCCCTCTATGGGCTTCCAAATATCCCTTTGCCAATTCCACAGGAACAGCCTTAGCGAAAGGCTTCTTGAAGGGAAAGATGTAACTCTGTGAGATGAATTAACAGAACACAGAGCAGTTTCTCAGAAAGCTTCTTTCCAGTTTTGAACAGAAGATATTTCCTTTTTCACCATAGCCCTCTATGGGCTTCCAAATATCCCTTTGCCAATTCCACAAGAACAGCCTTAGCGAAAGGTTTCTTGAAGGGAAAGATGTAACTCTGTGAGATGAATTAACAGAACACAGAGCAGTTTCTCAGAAAGCTTCTTTCCAGTTTTGAACGGAAGATATTTCCTTTTTCACCATAGCCCTCTATGGGCTTCCAAATATCCCTTTGCCAATTCCCCAAGAACAGCCTTAGCGAAAGGCTTCTTGAAGGGAAAGATGTAACTCTGTGAGATGAATTAACAGAACACTGAGTAGTTTCTCAGAAAGCTTCTTTCCAGTTGAGAACGGAAGATATTTCCTTTTTCACCATAGCCCTCTAAGGGCTTCCAAGTATCCCTTTGCCAATTACACAAGAACAGCCTTAGCGAAAGGCTTCTTGAAGGGAAAGATGTAACACTGTGAGATGAATTAACAGAACACAGAGCAGTTTCTCAGAAAGCTTCTTTCCAGTTTTGAACGGAAGATATTTCCTTTTTCACCATAGCCCTCTATGGGCTTCCAAATATCCCTTTGCCAATTCCACAAAAACAGCCTTAGCGAAAGGCTTCTTGAAGGGAAAGATGTAACTCTGTGAGATGAATTAACAGAACACAGAGCAGTTTCTCAGAAAGCTTCTTTCCAGTTTTGAACGGAAGATATTTCCTTTTTCACCATAGCCCTCTATGGGCTTCCAAATATCCCAATGCCATTTGCACAGGAACAGCCTTAGCGAAAGGCTTCTTGAAGGGAAAGATGTAACTCTGTGAGATGAATTAACAGAACACAGAGCAGTTTCTCAGAAAGCTTCTTTCCAGTTTTGAACGGAAGATATTTCCTTTTTCACCATAGCCCTCTATGGGCTTCCAAATATCCCTTTGCCAATTCCACAAGAACAGCCTTAGCGAAAGGCTTCTTGAAGGGAAAGATGTAACTCTGTGAGATGAATTAGCAGACCACAGAGCAGTTTCTCAGAAAGCTTCTTTCCAGTTTTCTACGGAAGATATTTCCTTTTTCACCATAGCCCTCTAAGGGCTTCCAAATATCCCTTTGCCAATTCCACAAGAACAGCCTTATCGAAAGGCTTCTTGAAGGGAAAGATGTAACTCTGTGAGATGAATTCACAGAACACAGAGCAGTTTCTCAGAAAGCTTCTTTCCAGTTTTGAACGGAAGATATTTCCTTTTTCACCATAGCCCTCTAAGGGCTTCCAAGTATCCCTTTGCCAATTCCACAAGAACAGCCTTAGCGAAAGGCTTCTTGAAGGGAAAGATGTAACTCTGTGAGATGAATTAACAGAACACAGAGCAGTTACTCAGAAAGCTTCTTTTCATTTTTGAACGGAAGTTATTTCCTTTTTCACCATAGCCCTCGATGGGTTTCCAAATATCACTTTGCCATTTCCCCAAGAACAGCCTTAGCGAAAGGCTTCTTGAAGGGAAAGATGTAACTCTGTGAGATGAATTAACAGAACACAGAGCAGTTTCTCAGAAAGCTTCTTTCCAGTTTTGAACGGAAGATATTTCCTTTTTCACCATAGCCCTCTAAGGGCTTCCAAGTATCCCTTTGCCAATTCCACAAGAACAGCCTTAGCGAAAGGCTTCTTGAAGGGAAAGATGTAACTCTGTGAGATGAATTAACAGAACACAGAGTAGTTACTCAGAAAGCTTCTTTTCATTTTTGAACGGAAGTTATTTCCTTTTTCACCATAGCCCTCGATGGGTTTCCAAATATCACTTTGCCATTTCCCCAAGAACAGCCTTAGCGAAAGGCTTCTTGAAGGGAAAGATGTAACTCTGTGAGATGAATTAACAGAACACAGAGCAGTTTCTCAGAAAGCTTCTTTCCAGTTTTGAACGGAAGATATTTCCTTTTTCACCATAGCCCTCTATGGGCTTCCAAATATCCCTTTGCCAATTCCACAGGAACAGCCTTAGCGAAAGGCTTCTTGAAGGGAAAGATGTAACTCTGTGAGATGAATTAACAGAACACAGAGCAGTTTCTCAGAAAGCTTCTTTCCAGTTTTGAACAGAAGATATTTCCTTTTTCACCATAGCCCTCTATGGGCTTCCAAATATCCCTTTGCCAATTCCACAAGAACAGCCTTAGCGAAAGGTTTCTTGAAGGGAAAGACGTAACTCTGTGAGATGAATTAACAGAACACAGAGCAGTTTCTCAGAAAGCTTCTTTCCAGTTTTGAACGGAAGATATTTCCTTTTTCACCATAGCCCTCTATGGGCTTCCAAATATCCCTTTGCCAATTCCCCAAGAACAGCCTTAGCGAAAGGCTTCTTGAAGGGAAAGATGTAACTCTGTGAGATGAATTAACAGAACACTGAGTAGTTTCTCAGAAAGCTTCTTTCCAGTTGAGAACGGAAGATATTTCCTTTTTCACCATAGCCCTCTAATGGCTTCCAAGTATCCCTTTGCCAATTACACAAGAACAGCCTTAGCGAAAGGCTTCTTGAAGGGAAAGATGTAACACTGTGAGATAAATTAACAGAACACAGAGCAGTTTCTCAGAAAGCTTCTTTCCAGTTTTGAACGGAAGATATTTCCTTTTTCACCATAGCCCTCTATGGGCTTCCAAATATCCCTTTGCCAATTCCACAAAAACAGCCTTAGCGAAAGGCTTCTTGAAGGGAAAGATGTAACTCTGTGAGATGAATTAACAGAACACAGAGCAGTTTCTCAGAAAGCTTCTTTCCAGTTTTGAACGGAAGATATTTCCTTTTTCACCATAGCCCTCTATGGGCTTCCAAATATCCCAATGCCATTTGCACAGGAACAGCCTTAGCGAAAGGCTTCTTGAAGGGAAAGATGTAACTCTGTGAGATGAATTAACAGAACACAGAGCAGTTTCTCAGAAAGCTTCTTTCCAGTTTTGAACGGAAGATATTTCCTTTTTCACCATAGCCCTCTATGGGCTTCCAAGTATCCCTTTGCCAATTCCACAAGAACAGCCTTAGCGAAAGGCTTCTTGAAGGGAAAGATGTAACTCTGTGAGATGAATTCACAGAACACAGAGCAGTTTCTCAGAAAGCTTCTTTCCAGTTTTGAATGGAAGATATTTCCTTTTTCACCATAGCCCTCTATGGGCTTCCAAATATCCCTTTGCCAATTCCACAGGAACAGCCTTAGCGAAAGGCTTCTTGAAGGGAAAGATGTAACTCTGTGAGATGAATTAACAGAACACAGAGCAGTTTCTCAGAAAGCTTCTTTCCAGTTTTGAACAGAAGATATTTCCTTTTTCACCATAGCCCTCTATGGGCTTCCAAATATCCCTTTGCCAATTCCACAAGAACAGCCTTAGCGAAAGGTTTCTTGAAGGGAAAGATGTAACTCTGTGAGATGAATTAACAGAACACAGAGCAGTTTCTCAGAAAGCTTCTTTCCAGTTTTGAACGGAATATATTTCCTTTTTCACCATAGCCCTCTATGGGCTTCCAAATATCCCTTTGCCAGTTCCAAAAGAACAGCCTTAGCGAAAGGCTTCTTGAAGGGAAACATGTAACTCTGTGAGATGAATTAACAGAACACAGAGCAGTTTCTCAGAAAGCTTCTTTCCAGTTTTGAACGGAAGGTATTTCCTTTTTCACCATAGCCCTCTATGGGCTTCCAAATATCCCTTTGCCATTTCCACAAGAACAGCCTTAGCGAAAGGCTTCTTGAAGGGAAAGATGTAACTCTCTGAGATGAATTAACAGAACGCAGAGCAGTTTCTCAGAAAGCTTCTTCCCAGTTTTGAACGGAAGATATTTCCTTTTTCAACATAGCCCTCTATGGGCTTCCAAATATCCCTTTGCCAATTCCACAAGAACAGCCTTAGCGAAAGGCTTCTTGAAGGGAAAGATGTAACTCTGTGAGATGAATTAGCAGACCACAGAGCAGTTTCTCAGAAAGCTTCTTTCCAGTTTTCTACGGAAGATATTTCCTTTTTCACCATAGCCCTCTAAGGGCTTCCAAATATCCCTTTGCCAATTCCACAAGAACAGCCTTAGCGAAAGGCTTCTTGAAGGGAAAGATGTAACTCTGTGAGATGAATTCACAGAACACAGAGCAGTTTCTCAGAAAGCTTCTTTCCAGTTTTGAACGGAAGATATTTCCTTTTTCACCATAGCCCTCTAAGGGCTTCCAAGTATCCCTTTGCCAATTCCACAAGAACAGCCTTAGCGAAAGGCTTCTTGAAGGGAAAGATGTAACTCTGTGAGATGAATTAACAGAACACAGAGCAGTTACTCAGAAAGCTTCTTTTCATTTTTGAACGGAAGTTATTTCCTTTTTCACCATAGCCCTCGATGGGTTTCCAAATATCACTTTGCCATTTCCCCAAGAACAGCCTTAGCGAAAGGCTTCTTGAAGGGAAAGATGTAACTCTGTGAGATGAATTAACAGAACACAGAGCAGTTTCTCAGAAAGCTTCTTTCCAGTTTTGAACGGAAGATATTTCCTTTTTCACCATAGCCCTCTAAGGGCTTCCAAGTATCCCTTTGCCAATTCCACAAGAACAGCCTTAGCGAAAGGCTTCTTGAAGGGAAAGATGTAACTCTGTGAGATGAATTAACAGAACACAGAGCAGTTACTCAGAAAGCTTCTTTTCATTTTTGAACGGAAGTTATTTCCTTTTTCACCATAGCCCTCGATGGGTTTCCAAATATCACTTTGCCATTTCCCCAAGAACAGCCTTAGCGAAAGGCTTCTTGAAGGGAAAGATGTAACTCTGTGAGATGAATTAACAGAACACAGAGCAGTTTCTCAGAAAGCTTCTTTCCAGTTTTGAACGGAAGATATTTCCTTTTTCACCATAGCCCTCTACGGGCTTCCAAATATCCCTTTGCCAATTCCACAGGAACAGCCTTAGCGAAAGGCTTCTTGAAGGGAAAGATGTAACTCTGTGAGATGAATTAACAGAACACAGAGCAGTTTCTCAGAAAGCTTCTTTCCAGTTTTGAACAGAAGATATTTCCTTTTTCACCATAGCCCTCTATGGGCTTCCAAATATCCCTTTGCCAATTCCACAAGAACAGCCTTAGCGAAAGGTTTCTTGAAGGGAAAGATGTAACTCTGTGAGATGAATTAACAGAACACAGAGCAGTTTCTCAGAAAGCTTCTTTCCAGTTTTGAACGGAATATATTTCCTTTTTCACCATAGCCCTCTATGGGCTTCCAAATATCCCTTTGCCAGTTCCAAAAGAACAGCCTTAGCGAAAGGCTTCTTGAAGGGAAACATGTAACTCTGTGAGATGAATTAACAGAACACAGAGCAGTTTCTCAGAAAGCTTCTTTCCAGTTTTGAACGGAAGGTATTTCCTTTTTCACCATAGCCCTCTATGGGCTTCCAAATATCCCTTTGCCATTTCCACAAGAACAGCCTTAGCGAAAGGCTTCTTGAAGGGAAAGATGTAACTCTCTGAGATGAATTAACAGAACGCAGAGCAGTTTCTCAGAAAGCTTCTTCCCAGTTTTGAACGGAAGATATTTCCTTTTTCAACATAGCCCTCTATGGGCTTCCAAATATCCCTTTGCCAATTCCACAAGAACAGCCTTAGCGAAAGGCTTCTTGAAGGGAAAGATGTAACTCTGTGAGATGAATTAGCAGACCACAGAGCAGTTTCTCAGAAAGCTTCTTTCCAGTTTTCTACGGAAGATATTTCCTTTTTCACCATAGCCCTCTAAGGGTTTCCAAATATCCCTTTGCCAATTCCACAAGAACAGCCTTAGCGAAAGGCTTCTTGAAGGGAAAGATGTAACTCTGTGAGATGAATTAACAGAACACAGAGCAGTTTCTCAGAAAGCTTCTTTCCAGTTTTGAACGGAAGATATTTCCTTTTTCACCATAGCCCTCTAAGGGCTTCCAAGTATCCCTTTGCCAATTCCACAAGAACAGCCTTAGCGAAAGGCTTCTTGAAGGGAAAGATGTAACTCTGTGAGATGAATTAACAGAACACAGAGCAGTTACTCAGAAAGCTTCTTTTCATTTTTGAACGGAAGTTATTTCCTTTTTCACCATAGCCCTCGATGGGTTTCCAAATATCACTTTGCCATTTCCCCAAGAACAGCCTTAGCGAAAGGCTTCTTGAAGGGAAAGATGTAACTCTGTGAGATGAATTAACAGAACACAGAGCAGTTTCTCAGAAAGCTTCTTTCCAGCTTTGAACGGAGGATATTTCCTTTTTCACCATAGCCCTCTAAGGGCTTCCAAGTATCCCTTTGCCAATTCCACAAGAACAGCCTTAGCGAAAGGCTTCTTGAAGGGAAAGATGTAACTCTGTGAGATGAATTAACAGAACACAGAGCAGTTACTCAGAAAGCTTCTTTTCATTTTTGAACGGAAGTTATTTCCTTTTTCACCATAGCCCTCGATGGGTTTCCAAATATCACTTTGCCATTTCCCCAAGAACAGCCTTAGCGAAAGGCTTCTTGAAGGGAAAGATGTAACTCTGTGAGATGAATTAACAGAACACAGAGCAGTTTCTCAGAAAGCTTCTTTCCAGTTTTGAACGGAAGATATTTCCTTTTTCACCATAGCCCTCTATGGGCTTCCAAATATCCCTTTGCCAATTCCACAGGAACAGCCTTAGCGAAAGGCTTCTTGAAGGGAAAGATGTAACTCTGTGAGATGAATTAACAGAACACAGAGCAGTTTCTCAGAAAGCTTCTTTCCAGTTTTGAACAGAAGATATTTCCTTTTTCACCATAGCCCTCTATGGGCTTCCAAATATCCCTTTGCCAATTCCACAAGAACAGCCTTAGCGAAAGGTTTCTTGAAGGGAAAGATCTAACTCTGTGAGATGAATTAACAGAACACAGAGCAGTTTCTCAGAAAGCTTCTTTCCAGTTTTGAACGGAAGATATTTCCTTTTTCACCATAGCCCTCTATGGGCTTCCAAATATCCCTTTGCCAGTTCCAAAAGAACAGCCTTAGCGAAAGGCTTCTTGAAGGGAAACATGTAACTCTGTGAGATGAATTAACAGAACACAGAGCAGTTTCTCAGAAAGCTTTTTTCCAGTTTTGAACGGAAGGTATTTCCTTTTTCACCATAGCCCTCTATGGGCTTCCAAATATCCCTTTGCCATTTCCACAAGAACAGCCTTAGCGAAAGGCTTCTTGAAGGGAAAGATGTAACTCTCTGAGATGAATTAATAGAACGCAGAGCAGTTTCTCAGAAAGCTTCTTCCCAGTTTTGAACGGAAGATATTTCCTTTTTCAACATAGCCCTCTATGGGCTTCCAAATATCCCTTTGCCAATTCCACAAGAACAGCCTTAGCGAAAGGCTTCTTGAAGGGAAAGATGTAACTCTGTGAGATGAATTAGCAGACCACAGAGCAGTTTCTCAGAAAGCTTCTTTCCAGTTTTCTACGGAAGATATTTCCTTTTTCACCATAGCCCTCTAAGGGCTTCCAAATATCCCTTTGCCAATTCCACAAGAACAGCCTTAGCGAAAGGCTTCTTGAAGGGAAAGATGTAACTCTGTGAGATGAATTCACAGAACACAGAGCAGTTTCTCAGAAAGCTTCTTTCCAGTTTTGAACGGAAGATATTTCCTTTTTCACCATAGCCCTCTAAGGGCTTCCAAGTATCCCTTTGCCAATTCCACAAGAACAGCCTTAGCGAAAGGCTTCTTGAAGGGAAAGATGTAACTCTGTGAGATGAATTAACAGAACACAGAGCAGTTACTCAGAAAGCTTCTTTTCATTTTTGAACGGAAGTTATTTCCTTTTTCACCATAGCCCTCGATGGGTTTCCAAATATCACTTTGCCATTTCCCCAAGAACAGCCTTAGCGAAAGGCTTCTTGAAGGGAAAGATGTAACTCTGTGAGATGAATTAACAGAACACAGAGCAGTTTCTCAGAAAGCTTCTTTCCAGTTTTGAACGGAAGATATTTCCTTTTTCACCATAGCCCTCTAAGGGCTTCCAAGTATCCCTTTGCCAATTCCACAAGAACAGCCTTAGCGAAAGGCTTCTTGAAGGGAAAGATGTAACTCTGTGAGATGAATTAACAGAACACAGAGTAGTTACTCAGAAAGCTTCTTTTCATTTTTGAACGGAAGTTATTTCCTTTTTCACCATAGCCCTCGATGGGTTTCCAAATATCACTTTGCCATTTCCCCAAGAACAGCCTTAGCGAAAGGCTTCTTGAAGGGAAAGATGTAACTCTGTGAGATGAATTAACAGAACACAGAGCAGTTTCTCAGAAAGCTTCTTTCCAGTTTTGAACGGAAGATATTTCCTTTTTCACCATAGCCCTCTATGGGCTTCCAAATATCCCTTTGCCAATTCCACAGGAACAGCCTTAGCGAAAGGCTTCTTGAAGGGAAAGATGTAACTCTGTGAGATGAATTAACAGAACACAGAGCAGTTTCTCAGAAAGCTTCTTTCCAGTTTTGAACAGAAGATATTTCCTTTTTCACCATAGCCCTCTATGGGCTTCCAAATATCCCTTTGCCAATTCCACAAGAACAGCCTTAGCGAAAGGTTTCTTGAAGGGAAAGATGTAACTCTGTGAGATGAATTAACAGAACACAGAGCAGTTTCTCAGAAAGCTTCTTTCCAGTTTTGAACGGAATATATTTCCTTTTTCACCATAGCCCTCTATGGGCTTCCAAATATCCCTTTGCCAGTTCCAAAAGAACAGCCTTAGCGAAAGGCTTCTTGAAGGGAAAGATGTAACTCTGTGAGATGAATTAACAGAACACAGAGCAGTTTCTCAGAAAGCTTCTTTCCAGTTTTGAACGGAAGATATTTCCTTTTTCACCATAGCCCTCTATGGGCTTCCAAATATCCCTTTGCCAATTCCCCAAGAACAGCCTTAGCGAAAGGCTTCTTGAAGGGAAAGATGTAACTCTGTGAGATGAATTAACAGAACACAGAGTAGTTTCTCAGAAAGCTTCTTTCCAGTTGAGAACGGAAGATATTTCCTTTTTCACCATAGCCCTCTAAGGGCTTCCAAATATCCCTTTGCCAATTCCACAAGAACAGCCTTAGCGAAAGACTTCTTGAAAGGAAAGATGTAACTCTGTGAGATGAATTAACAGAACACAGAGCAGTTTCTCAGAAAGCTTCTTTCCAGTTTTGAACGGAAGATATTTCCTTTTTCACCATAGCCCTCTAGAGGTTTCCAAATATCCCTTTGCCAATTCCAAAAGAACAGCCTTAGCGAAAGGTTTCTTGAAGGGAAAGATGTAACTCTGTGAGATGAATTAACAGAACACAGAGCAGTTTCTCAGAAAGCTTCTTTCCAG
Organism: Chlorocebus sabaeus; assembly: GCF_047675955.1. Classification (NCBI taxonomy): domain Eukaryota; kingdom Metazoa; phylum Chordata; class Mammalia; order Primates; family Cercopithecidae; genus Chlorocebus; species Chlorocebus sabaeus. The sequence goes on from NW_027327554.1 coordinate 408,491, forward strand.
TTTTGAACGGAAGGTATTTCCTTTTTCACCATAGCCCTCTATGGGCTTCCAAATATCCCTTTGCCATTTCCACAAGAACAGCCTTAGCAAAAGGCTTCTTGAAGGGAAAGATGTAACCCTGTGAGATGAATTAACAGAACACAGAGCACTTTCTCAGAAAGCTTCTTTCCAGTTTTGAACGGAAGATATTTCCTTTTTCACCATAGCCCTCTATGGGCTTCCAAATATCCCTTTGCCAATTCCACAAGAACAGCCTTAGCGAAAGGCTTCTTGAAGGGAAAGATGTAACTCTGTGAGATGAATTAACAGAACACAAAGCCCTCTATTGGCTTCCAAATATCCCTTTGCCAATTCCACAAGAACAGCCTTAGCGAAAGGCTTCTTGAAGGGAAAGATGTAACTCTGTGAGATGAATTAGCAGAACACAGAGCAGTTTCTCAGAAAGCTTCTTTCCAGTTTTGAACGGAAGATATTATCTTTTTCACCATAGCCCTCTATGGGCTTCCAAATATCCCTTTGCCAATTCCACAAGAACAGCCTTAGCGAAAGGCTTCTTGAAGGGAAAGATGTAACTCTGTGAGATGAATTAACAGAACACAGAGCAGTTTCTCAGAAAGCTTCTTTCCAGTTTGAACGGAAGATATTTCCTTTTTCACCATAGCCCTCTATGGGCTTCCAAATATCAATTGCCAATTCCACAAGAACAGCCTTAGCGAAAGGCTTCTTGAAGGGAAAGATGTAACTCTGTGAGATGAATTAACAAAACACAGAGCAGTTTCTCAGAAAGCTTCTTTCCAGTTTTGAACGGAAGATATTTCCTTTTTCACCATAGCCCTCTATGGGCTTCCAAATATCCCTTTGCCAATTCCACAAGAACAGCATTAGCGAAAGGCTTCTTGAAGGGAAAGATGTAACTCTGTGCGATGAATTAACAGAACACAGAGCAGTTTCTCAGAAAGCTTCTTTCCAGTTTTGAACGGAAGATATTTCCTTTTTCACCATAGCCCTCTATGGGCTTCCAAATATCCCTTTGCCAATTCCACAAGAACAGCCTTAGCGAAAGGCTTCTTGAAGGGAAAGATGTAACTCTGTGAGATGAATTCACAGAACACAGAGCAGTTTCTCAGAAAGCTTCTTTCCAGTTTTGAACGGAAGATATTTCCTTTTTCACCATAGCCCTCTATGGGCTTCCAAATATCCCTTTGCCAATTCCACAAGAACAGCCTTAGCGAAAGGCTTCTTGAAGGGAAAGATGTAACTCTGTGAGATGAATTAACAGAACACAGAGCAGTTTCTCAGAAAGCTTCTTTCCAGTGTTGAACGGAAGATATTTCTTTTTTCACCATAGCCCTCTATGGGCTTCCAAATATCCCTATGCCATTTGCACAGGAACAGCCTTAGCGAAAGGCTTCTTGAAGGGAAAGATGTAACTCTGTGAGATGAATTAACAGAACACAGAGCAGTTTCTCAGAAAGGTTCTTTCCAGTTTTGAACGGAAGATATTTCCTTTTTCACCATAGCCCTCTATGGGCTTCCAAATATCCCTTTGCCAATTCCACAAGAACAGCCTTAGCGAAAGGCTTCTTGAAGGGAAAGATGTAACTCTGTGAGATGAATTAACAGAACACAGAGCAGTTTCTCAGAAAGCTTCTTTCCAGTTTTGAACGGAATATATTTCCTTTTTCACCATAGCCCTCTATGGGCTTCCAAATATCCCTTTGCCAGTTCCACAAGAACAGCCTTAGCGAAAGGCTTCTTGAAGGGAAAGATGTAACTCTGTGAGATGAATTAGCAGAACACAGAGCAGTTTCTCAGAAAGTTCTTTCCAGTTTTGAACGGAAGATATTATCTTTTTCACCGTAGCCCTCTATGGGCTTCCAAATATCCCTTTGCCAATTCCACAAGAACAGCCTTAGCGAAAGGCTTCTTGAAGGGAAAGATGTAACTCTGTGAGATGAATTAACAGAACACAGAGCAGTTTCTCAGAAAGCTTCTTTCCAGTTTGAACGGAAGATATTTCCTTTTTCACCATAGCCCTCTATGGGCTTCCAAATATCAATTGCCAATTCCACAAGAACAGCCTTAGCGAAAGGCTTCTTGAAGGGAAAGATGTAACTCTGTGAGATGAATTAACAGAACACAGAGCAGTTTCTCAGAAAGCTTCTTTCCAGTTTTGAACGGAAGATATTTCCTTTTTCACCATAGCCCTCTATGGGCTTCCAAATATCCCTTTGCCAATTCCACAAGAACAGCATTAGCGAAAGGCTTCTTGAAGGGAAAGATGTAACTCTGTGAGATGAATTAACAGAACACAGAGCAGTTTCTCAGAAAGGTTCTTTCCAGTTTTGAACGTAAGATATTTCCTTTTTCACCATAGCCCTTTATGGGCTTCCAAATATCCCTTTGCCAATTCCACAAGAACAGCCTTAGCGAAAGGCTTCTTGAAGGGAAAGATGTAACTCTGTGAGATGAATTAACAGAACACAGAGCAGTTTCTCAAAGCTTCTTTCCAGTTTTGAACGGAAGATATTTCCTTTTTCACCATAGCCCTCTATGGGCTTCCAAATATGCCTTTGCCAATTCCAAAAGAACAGCCTTAGCGAAAGGCTTCTTGAAGGGAAAGATGTAACTCTGTGAGATGAATTAAGAGAACACAGAGAGGTTTCTCAGAAAGCTTCTTTCCAGTTTTGAACGGAAGATATTTCCTTTTTCACCATAGCCCTATATGGGCTTCCAAATATCCCTTTGCCAATTCCACAAGAACAGCCTTAGCGAAAGGCTTCTTGAAGGGAAAGATGTAACTCTGTGAGATGAATTAACAGAACACAGAGCAGTTTCTCAGAAAGCTTCTTTCCAGTTTTGAACGGAAGATATTTCCTTTTTCACCATAGCCCTCTATGGGCTTCCAAATATCCCTTTGCCAATTCCACAAGAACAGCCTTAGCGAAAGGCTTCTTGAAGGGAAAGATGTAACTCTGTGAGATGAATTAACAGAACACAGAGCAGTTTCTCAGAAAGCTTCTTTCCAGTTTTGAACGGAAGATATTTCCTTTTTCACCATAGCCCTCTATGGGCTTCCAAATATCCCTTTGCCAATTCCACAAGAACAGCCTTAGAGAAAGGCTTCTTGAAGGGAAAGATGTAACTCTGTGAGATGAATTAGCAGAACACAGAGCAGTTTCTCAGAAAGCTTCTTTCCAGTTTTGAACGGAAGATATTATCTTTTTCACCATAGCCCTCTATGGGCTTCCAAATATCCCTTTGCCAATTCCACAAGAACAGCCTTAGCGAAAGGCTTCTTGAAGGGAAAGATGTAACTCTGTGAGATGAATTAACAGAACACAGAGCAGTTTCTCAGAAAGCTTCTTTCCAGTTTGAACGGAAGATATTTCCTTTTTCACCATAGCCCTCTATGGGCTTCCAAATATCAATTGCCAATTCCACAAGAACAGCCTTAGCGAAAGGCTTCTTGAAGGGAAAGATGTAACTCTGTGAGATGAATTAACAGAACACAGAGCAGTTTCTCAGAAAGCTTCTTTCCAGTTTTGAACGGAAGATATTTCCTTTTTCACCATAGCCCTCTATGGGCTTCCAAATATCCCTTTGCCAATTCCACAAGAACAGCATTAGCGAAAGGCTTCTTGAAGAGAAAGATGTAACTCTGTGAGATGAATTAACAGAACACAGAGCAGTTTCTCAGAAAGGTTCTTTCCAGTTTTGAACGTAAGATATTTCCTTTTTCACCATAGCCCTTTATGGGCTTCCAAATATCCCTTTGCCAATTCCACAAGAACAGCCTTAGCGAAAGGCTTCTTGAAGGGAAAGATGTAACTCTGTGAGATGAATTAACAGAACACAGAGCAGTTTCTCAGAAAGCTTCTTTCCAGTTTTGAACGGAAGATATTTCCTTTTTCACCATAGCCCTCTATGGGCTTCCAAATATGCCTTTGCCAATTCCAAAATAACAGCCTTAGCGAAAGGCTTCTTGAAGGGAAAGATGTAACTCTGTGAGATGAATTAAGAGAACACAGAGAGGTTTCTCAGAAAGCTTCTTTCCAGTTTTGAACGGAAGATATTTCCTTTTTCACCATAGCCCTCTATGGGCTTCCAAATATCCCTTTGCCAATGCCACAAGAACAGCCTTAGCGAAAGGCTTCTTGAAGGGAAAGATGTAACTCTGTGAGATGAATTAACAGAACACAGAGCAGTTTCTCAGAAAGCTTCTTTCCAGTTTTGAACGGAAGATATTTCCTTTTTCACCATAGCCCTCTATGGGCTTCCAAATATCCCTTTGCCAATTCCACAAGAACAGCCTTAGCGAAAGGCTTCTTGAAGGGAAAGATGTAACTCTGTGAGATGAATTCACAGAACACAGAGCAGTTTCTCAGAAAGCTTCTTTCCAGGTTTGAACGGAAGATATTTCCTTTTTCACCATAGCCCTCTACGGGGTTCCAAATATCCCTTTGCCAATTCCACAAGAACAGTCTTAGCGAAAGGCTTCTTGAAGGGAAAGATGTAACTCTGTGAGATGAATTAACAGAACACAGAGCAGTTTCTCAGAAAGCTTCTTTCCAGTATTTAACGGAAGGTATTTCCTTTTTCACCATAGCCCTCTATGGGCTTCAAAATATCCCTTTGCCAATTCCCCAAGAACAGCCTTAGCGAAAGGCTTCTTGAAGTGAAAGATGTAACTCTGTGAGATGAATTAACAGAACACAGAGCAGTTTCTCAGAAAGCTTCTCTCAAGTTTTGAACGGAAGATATTTCCTTTTTCACCATAGCTCTCTATGGGCTTCCAAATATCCCTTTGTCAATTCCCCAAGAACACCCTTAGCGAAAGGCTTCTTGAAGGGAAAGATGTAACTCTGTGAGATGAATTAACAGAACACAGAGCATTTTCTCAGAAAGCTTCTTTCCAGTCTAGAATGGAAGATAATTCCTTTTTCACCATAGCCCTCTATGGGCTTCCAAATATCCCTTTGCCAATTCCCCAAGAACAGCCTTAGCGAAAGGCTTCTTGAAGGGAAAGATGTAACTCTGTGAGATGAATTCAGAGAACACAGAGCAGTTTCTCAGAAAGCTTCTTTCCAGTTTTGAACGGAAGATATTTCCTTTTTCACCATAGCCCTCTACGGGATTACAAATATCCCTTTGCCAATTCCAAAAGAACAGCCATAGCGAAAGGCTTCTTGAAGGGAAACATGTAACTCTGTGAGATGTATTAACAGAACACAGAGCAGTTTCTCAGAAAGCTTCTTTCCAGTTTTGAACGGAAGATATTTCCTTTTTCACCATAGCCCTCTATGGGCTTCCAAATATGCCTTGGCCAATTCCAAAAGAACAGCCTTAGCGAAAGGCTTCTTGAAGGGAAAGATGTAACTCTGTGAGATGAATTAACAGAACACAGAGTAGTTTCTGAGAAAGCTTCTTTCCAGTTGAGAACGGAAGATATTTCCTTTTTCACCATAGCCCTCTAAGGGCTTCCAAATATCCCTTTGCCAATTCCACAAGAACAGCCTTAGCGAAAGACTTCTTGAAGGGAAAGATGTAACTCTGTGAGTTGAATTAGCAGAACACAGAGCAGTTTCTCAGAAAGCTTCTTTCCAGTTTTGAACGGAAGATATTTCCTTTTTCACCATAGCCCTCTATGGGCTTCCAAATATCCCTTTGCCAATTCCACAAGAACAGCCTTAGCGAAAGGCTTCTTGAAGGGAAAGATGTAACTCTGTGAGATGAATTAACAGAACACAGAGCAGTTTCTCAGAAAGCTTCTTTCCAGTTTTGAACGGAAGATATTTCCTTTTTCACCATAGCCCTCTATGGGCTTCCAAATATCCCTTTGCCAATTCCCCAAGAACAGCCTTAGCGAAAGGCTTCTTGAAGGGAAAGATGTAACTCTGTGAGATGAATTAACAGAACACTGAGTAGTTTCTCAGAAAGCTTCTTTCCAGTTGAGAACGGAAGATATTTCCTTTTTCACCATAGCCCTCTAAGGGCTTCCAAGTATCCCTTTGCCAATTACACAAGAACAGCCTTAGCGAAAGGCTTCTTGAAGGGAAAGATGTAACACTGTGAGATGAATTAACAGAACACAGAGCAGTTTCTCAGAAAGCTTCTTTCCAGTTTTGAACGGAAGATATTTCCTTTTTCACCATAGCCCTCTATGGGCTTCCAAATATCCCTTTGCCAATTCCACAAAAACAGCCTTAGCGAAAGGCTTCTTGAAGGGAAAGATGTAACTCTGTGAGATGAATTAACAGAACACAGAGCAGTTTCTCAGAATGCTTCTTTCCAGTTTTGAACGGAAGATATTTCCTTTTTCACCATAGCCCTCTATGGGCTTCCAAATATCCCTATGCCATTTGCACAGGAACAGCCTTAGCGAAAGGCTTCTTGAAGGGAAAGATGTAACTCTGTGAGATGAATTAACAGAACACAGAGCAGTTTCTCAGAAAGGTTCTTTCCAGTTTTGAACGGAAGATATTTCCTTTTTCACCATAGCCCTCTATGGGCTTCCAAGTATCCCTTTGCCAATTCCACAAGAACAGCCTTAGCGAAAGGCTTCTTGAAGGGAAAGATGTAACTCTGTGAGATGAATTAACAGAACACAGAGCAGTTTCTCAGAAAGCTTCTTTCCAGTTTTGAACGGAAGATATTTCCTTTTTCACCATAGCCCTCTATGGGCTTCCAAATATCCCTTTGCCAATTCCACAAGAACAGCCTTAGCGAAAGGATTCTTGAAGGGAAAGATGTAACTCTGTGAGATGAATTAACAGAACACAGAGCAGGTTCTCAGAAAGCTTCTTTCCAGTTTTGAACGGAAGATATTTCCTTTTTCACCATAGCCCTCTATGGGCTTCCAAATATCCCTTTGCCAATTCCACAAGAACAGCCTTAGCGAAAGGCTTCTTGAAGGGAAAGATGTAACTCTGTGAGATGAATTAACAGACCACAGAGCAGTTTCTCAGAAAGCTTCTTTCCAGTTTTGTACGTAAGATATTTCCTTTTTCACCATAGCCCTCTAAGGGCTTCCAAATATCCCTTTGCCAATTCCACAAGAACAGCCTTAGCGAAAGGCTTCTTGAAGGGAAAGATTTAACTCTGTGAGATGAAATAACAGAACACAGAGCAGTTTCTCAGAAAGCTTCTTTACAGTTTTGAACGGAAGATATTTCCGTTTTCACCATAGCCCTCTATGGGCTTCCAAATATCCCTTTACCAATTCCACAAGAACAGCCTTAGTGAAAGTCTTCTTGAAGGGAAAGATGTAACTCTGTGAGATGAATTAAAAGAACACAGAGCAGTTTCTCAGAAAGCTTCTTTCCAGTTTTGAACTGAAGATATTTCCTTTTTCACCATAGCCCTCTATGGGCTTCCAAATATCCCATTGCCAATTCCGCAAGAACAGCCTTAGCGTAAGGCTTCTTGAAGGGAAAGATGTAACTCTGTGAGATGAATTAACAGAACACAGAGCAGTTTCTCAGAAAGCTTCTTTCCAGTTTTGAACGGAAGATATTTCATTTTTCACCATAGCCCTCTATGGGCTTCCAAGTATCCCTTTGCCAATTCCACAAGAACAGCCTTAGCGAAAGGCTTCTTGAAGGGAAAGATGTAACTCTGTGAGATGAATTAACAGAACACAGAGCAGTTTCTCAGAAAGCTTCTTTCCAGTTTTGAACGGAAGATATTTCCTTTTTCACCATAGCCCTCTATGGGCTTCCAAATATCCCTTTGCCAATTCCACAAGAACAGCCTTAGCGAAAGGCTTCTTGAAGGGAAAGATGTAACTCTGTGAGATGAATTAACAGAACACAGAGCAGTTTCTCAGAAAGCTTCTTTCCAGTTTTGAACGGAAGATATTTCCTTTTTCACCATAGCCCTCTATGGGCTTCCAAATATCCCTTTGCCAATTCCACAAGAACAGCCTTAGCGAAAGGCTTCTTGAATGGAAAGATGTAACTCTGTAAGATGAATTAGCAGAACACAGAGCAGTTTCTCAGAAAGCTTCTTTCCAGTTTTGAACGGAAGATATTATCTTTTTCACCATAGCCCTCTATGGGCTTCCAAATATCCCTTTGCCAATTCCACAAGAACAGCCTTAGCGAAAGGCTTCTTGAAGGGAAAGATGTAACTCTGTGAGATGAATTAACAGAACACAAAGCAGTTTCTCAGAAAGCTTCTTTCCAGTTTGAACGGAAGATATTTCCTTTTTCACCATAGCCCTCTATGGGCTTCCAAATATCAATTGCCAATTCCACAAGAACAGCCTTAGCGAAAGGCTTCTTGAAGGGAAAGATGTAACTCTGTGAGATGAATTAACAGAACACAGAGCAGTTTCTCAGAAAGCTTCTTTCCAGTTTTGAACGGAAGAGATTTCCTTTTTCACCATAGCCCTCTATGGGCTTCCAAATATCCCTTTGCCAATTCCACAAGAACAGCATTAGCGAAAGGCTTCTTGAAGGGAAAGATGTAACTCTGTGAGATGAATTAACAGAACACAGAGCAGTTTCTCAGAAAGGTTCTTTCCAGTTTTGAACGTAAGATATTGCCTTTTTCACCATAGCCCTTTATGGGCTTCCAAATATCCCTTTGCCAATTCCACAAGAACAGCCTTAGCGAAAGGCTTCTTGAAGGGAAAGATGTAACTCTGTGAGATGAATTAACAGAACACAGAGCAGTTTCTCAGAAAGCTTCTTTCCAGTTTTGAACGGAACATATTTCCTTTTTCACCATAGCCCTCTATGGGCTTCCAAATATGCCTTTGCCAATTCCAAAAGAACAGCCTTAGCGAAAGGCTTCTTGAAGGGAAAGATGTAACTCTGTGAGATGAATTAAGAGAACACAGAGAGGTTTCTCAGAAAGCTTCTTTCCAGTTTTGAACGGAAGATATTTCCTTTTTCACCATAGCCCTATATGGGCTTCCAAATATCCGTTTGCCAATTCCACAAGAACAGCCTTAGCGAAAGGCTTCTTGAAGGGAAAGATGTAACTCTGTGAGATGAATTAACAGAACACAGAGCAGTTTCTCAGAAAGCTTCTTTCCAGTTTTGAACGGAAGATATTTCCTTTTTCACCATAGCCCTCTATGGGCTTCCAAATATCCCTTTGCCAATTCCACAAGAACAGCCTTAGCGAAAGGCTTCTTGAAGGGAAAGATGTAACTCTGTGAGATGAATTAACAGAACACAGAGCAGTTTCTCAGAAAGCTTCTTTCCAGTTTGAACGGAAGATATTTCCTTTTTCACCATAGCCCTCTATGGGCTTCCAAATATCAATTGCCAATTCCACAAGAACAGCCTTAGCGAAAGGCTTCTTGAAGGGAAAGATGTAACTCTGTGAGATGAATTAACAGAACACAGAGCAGTTTCTCAGAAAGCTTCTTTCCAGTTTTGAACGGAAGATATTTCCTTTTTCACCATAGCCCTCTATGGGCTTCCAAATATCCCTTTGCCAATTCCACAAGAACAGCATTAGCGAAAGGCTTCTTGAAGGGAAAGATGTAACTCTGTGAGATGAATTAACAGAACACAGAGCAGTTTCTCAGAAAGGTTCTTTCCAGTTTTGAACGTAAGATAATTCCTTTTTCACCATAGCCCTTTATGGGCTTCCAAATATCCCTTTGCCAATTCCACAAGAACAGCCTTAGCGAAAGGCTTCTTGAAGGGAAAGATGTAACTCTGTGAGATGAATTAACAGAACACAGAGCAGTTTCTCAGAAAGCTTCTTTCCAGTTTTGAACGGAAGATATTTCCTTTTTCACCATAGCCCTCTATGGGCTTCCAAATATGCCTTTGCCAATTCCAAAAGAACAGCCTTAGCGAAAGGCTTCTTGAAGGGAAAGATGTAACTCTGTGAGATGAATTAAGAGAACACAGAGAGGTTTCTCAGAAAGCTTCTTTCCAGTTTTGAACGGAAGATATTTCCTTTTTCACCATAGCCCTATATGGGCTTCCAAATATCCGTTTGCCAATTCCACAAGAACAGCCTTAGCGAAAGGCTTCTTGAAGGGAAAGATGTAACTCTGTGAGATGAATTAACAGAACACAGAGCAGTTTCTCAGAAAGCTTCTTTCCAGTTTTGAACGGAAGATATTTCCTTTTTCACCATAGCCCTCTATGGGCTTCCAAATATCCCTTTGCCAATTCCACAAGAACAGCCTTAGCGAAAGGCTTCTTGAAGGGAAAGATGTAACTCTGTGAGATGAATTAACAGAACACAGAGCAGTTTCTCAGAAAGCTTCTTTCCAGTTTGAACGGAAGATATTTCCTTTTTCACCATAGCCCTCTATGGGCTTCCAAATATCAATTGCCAATTCCACAAGAACAGCCTTAGCGAAAGGCTTCTTGAAGGGAAAGATGTAACTCTGTGAGATGAATTAACAGAACACAGAGCAGTTTCTCAGAAAGCATCTTTCCAGTTTTGAACGGAAGATATTTCCTTTTTCACCATAGCCCTCTATGGGCTTCCAAATATCCCTTTGCCAATTCCACAAGAACAGCATTAGCGAAAGGCTTCTTGAAGGGAAAGATGTAACTCTGTGAGATGAATTAACAGAACACAGAGCAGTTTCTCAGAAAGGTTCTTTCCAGTTTTGAACGTAAGATATTTCCTTTTTCACCATAGCCCTTTATGGGCTTCCAAATATCCCTTTGCCAATTCCACAAGAACAGCCTTAGCGAAAGGCTTCTTGAAGGGAAAGATGTAACTCTGTGAGATGAATTAACAGAACACAGAGCAGTTTCTCAGAAAGCTTCTTTCCAGTTTTGAACGGAAGATATTTCCTTTTTCACCATAGCCCTCTATGGGCTTCCAAATATGCCTTTGCCAATTCCAAAATAACAGCCTTAGCGAAAGGCTTCTTGAAGGGAAAGATGTAACTCTGTGAGATGAATTAAGAGAACACAGAGAGGTTTCTCAGAAAGCTTCTTTCCAGTTTTGAACGGAAGATATTTCCTTTTTCACCATAGCCCTCTATGGGCTTCCAAATATCCCTTTGCCAATGCCACAAGAACAGCCTTAGCGAAAGGCTTCTTGAAGGGAAAGATGTAACTCTGTGAGATGAATTAACAGAACACAGAGCAGTTTCTCAGAAAGCTTCTTTCCAGTTTTGAACGGAAGATATTTCCTTTTTCACCATAGCCCTCTAAGGGCTTCCAAATATCCCTTTGCCAATTCCACAACAACAGCCTTAGCGAAAGACTTCTTGAAGGGAAAGATGTAACTCTGTGAGATGAATTAGCAGAACACAGAGCAGTTTCTCAGAAAGCTTCTTTCCAGTTTTGAACGGAAGATATTTCCTTTTTCACCATAGCCCTCTATGGGCTTCCAAATATCCCTTTGCCAATTCCAAAAGAACAGCCTTAGCGAAAGGCTTCTTGAAGGGAAACATGTAACTCTGTGAGATGAATTAACAGAACACAGAGCAGTTTCTCAGAAAGCTTCTTTCCAGTTTTGAACGGAAGATATTTCCTTTTTCACCATAGCCCTCTATGGGCTTCCACATATCCCTTTGCCAATTCCACAAGAACAGCCTTAGCGAAAGGCTTCTTGAAGGGAAAGATGTAACTCTGTGAGATGAATTAACAGAACACAGAGCAGTTTCTCAGAAAGCTTCTTTCCAGTTTTGAACGGAAGATATTTCCTTTTTCACCATAGCCCTCTATGGGCTTCCAAATATCCCTTTGCCAATTCCACAAGAACAGCCTTAGCGAAAGGCTTCTTGAAGGGAAAGATGTAACTCTGTGAGATGAATTAACAGAACACTGAGTAGTTTCTCAGAAAGCTTCTTTCCAGTTGAGAATGGAAGATATTTCCTTTTTCACCATAGCCCTCTAATGGCTTCCAAGTATCCCTTTGCCAATTACACAAGAACAGCCTTAGCGAAAGGCTTCTTGAAGGGAAAGATGTAACACTGTGAGATGAATTAACACAACACAGAGCAGTTTCTCAGAAAGCTTCTTTCCAGTTTTGAACGGAAGATATTTCCTTTTCCCCATAGCCCTCTATGGGCTTCCAAATATCCCTTTGCCAATTCCACAAAAACAGCCTTAGCGAAAGGCTTCTTGAAGGGAAAGATGTAACTCTGTGAGATGAATTAACAGAACACAGAGCAGTTTCTCAGAAAGCTTCTTTCCAGTTTTGAACTGAAGATATTTCCTTTTTCACCATAGCCCTCTATGGGCTTCCAAATATCCCTATGCCATTTGCACAGGAACAGCCTTAGCGAAAGGCTTCTTGAAGGGAAAGATGTAACTCTGTGAGATGAATTAACAGAACACAGAGCAGTTTCTCAGAAAGCTTCTTTCCAGTTTTGAACGGAAGATATTTCCTTTTTCACCATAGCCTTCTTTGGGCTTCCAAGTATCCCTTTGCCAATTCCACAAGAACAGCCTTAGCGAAAGGCTTCTTGAAGGGAAAGATGTAACTCTGTGAGATGAATTAACAGAACACAGAGCAGTTTCTCAGAAAGCTTCTTTCCAGTTTTGAACGGAAGATATTTCCTTTTTCACCATAGCCCTCTATGGGCTTCCAAATATCCCTTTGCCAATTCCACAAGAACAGGTTTAGCGAAAGGCTTCTTGAAGGGAAAGATGTAACGCTGTGAGATGAATTAACAGAACACAGAGAAGTTTCTCAGAAATCTTCTTTCCAGTTTTGAACGGAAGTTATTTCCTTTTTCACCATAGCCCTCTATTTGCTTCCAAATATCCCTTTGCCAATTCCCCAAGAACAGCCTTAGCGAAAGGCTTCTTGAAGGGAAAGATGTAACTCTGTGAGATGAATTAACAGAACACAGAGCAGTTTCTCAGAAAGCTTCTTTCCAGTTTTGAACGGAAGATATTTCCTTTTTCACCATAGCCCTCTATGGGCATCCAAATATCCCTTTGCCAATTCCACAAGAACAGCCTTAGCGAAAGGCTTCTTGAAGGGAAAGATGTAAATCTGTGTGATGAATTAACAGAACACAGAGCAGTTTCTCAGAAAGCTTCTTTCCAGTTTTGAACGGAAGATATTTCCTTTTTACCATAGCCCTCTATGGGCTTCCAAATATCCCTTTGCCAATTCCACAAGAACAGCCTTAGCGAAAGGCTTCTTGAAGGGAAAGATGTAACTCTGTGAGATGAATTAACAGAACACAGAGCAGTTTCTCAGAAAGCTTCTTTCCAGTTTTGAACGGAAGATATTTCCTTTTTCACCATAGCCCTCTATGGGCTTCCAAATATCCCTTTGCCAATTCCACAAGAACAGCCTTAGCGAAAGTTTTCTTAAAGGGAAAGATGTAACTCTGTGAGATGAATTAACAGAACACAGAGCAGTTTCTCAGAAAGCTTCTTTCCAGTTTTGAACGGAAGATATTTCCTTTTTCACCATAGCCCTCTATGGGCTTCCAAATATCCCTTTGCCAATTCCCCAAGGACAGCCTTAGCGAAAGGCTTCTTGAAGGGAAAGATGTAACTCTGTGAGATGAATTAACAGAACACAGAGCAGTTTCTCAGAAAGCTTCTTTCCAGTTTTGAACGGAAGATATTTCCTTTTTCACCATAGCCCTCTATGGGCTTCCAAATATCCCTTTGCCAATTCCACAAGAACGGCCTTAGCGAAAGGCTTCTTGAAGGGAAAGATGTAACTCTGTGAGATGAATTAACAGAACACAGAGCAGTTTCTAAGAAAGCTTCTTTATAGTTTTGAACGGAAGATATTTCCTTTTTCACCATAGCCCTCTACGGGCTTAAAAATATCCCTTTGCCAATTCCACAAGAACAGCCTTAGCGAAAGGCTTCTTGAAGGGAAAGATGTAACTCTGTGAGATGAATTAACAGAACACAAAGCAGTTTCTCAGAAAGTTTCTTTCCAGTTTTGAACGAAAGATATTTCCTTTTCCACCATAGCCCTCTATGGGCTTCGAAATATCCCTTTGCCAATTCCACAAGAACAGCCTTAGCGAAAGGCTTCTGGAAGGGAAAGATGTAACTCTGTGAGATGAATTAACAGAACACAGAGCAGTTTCTCAGAAGGCTTCTTTCCAGTTTTGAACGGAAGATATTTCCTTTTTCACCATACCTCTCTATGGGCTTCCAAATATCCCTTTGCCAATTCCACAAGAACAGCCTTAGCGAAAGGCTTCTTGAAGGGAAAGATGTAACTCTGTGAGATGAATTAACAGAACACAGAGCAGTTTCTCAGAAAGCTTCTTTCCAGTTTTGAATGGAAGATATTTCCTTTTTCACCATAGCCTTCTATGGGCTTCCAAATATCCCTTTGCCAATTCCACAAGAACAGCCTTAGCGAAAGGCTTCTTGAAGGGAAAGATGTAACTCTGTGAGATGAATTAACAGAACACAGAGCAGTTTCTCAGAAAGCTTCTTTCCAGTTTTGAACGGAAGATATTTCCTTTTTCACCATAGCCCTCTATGGGCTTCCAAATATCCCTTTGCCAATTCCACAAGAACAGACTTAGCGAAAGGCTTCTTGAAGGGAAAGATGTAACTCTGTGAGATGAATTAACAGAACACAGAGCAGTTTCTCAGAATGCTTCTTTCAAGTTTTGAACGGAAGATATTTCCTTTTTCACCATAGCCCTCTATGGGCTTCCAAATATCGCTTTGCCAATTCCACAAGAACAGCCTTAGCGAAAGGCTTCTTGAAGGGAAAGATGTAACTCTGTGAGATGAATTAAGAGAACACAGAGCAGTTTCTCAGAAAGCTTCTTTCCAGTTTTGAAAGGAAGATATTTCCTTTTTCACCATAGCCTTCCAACGGCTTCCAAATATCCCTTTGCCAATTCCCCAAGAACAGCCTTAGCGAAAGGCTTCTTGAAGGGAAAGATGTAACTCTGTGAGATGAATCAACAGAACACAGAGCAGTTTCTCAGAAAGCTTCTTTCCAGTTTTGAAGGGAAGATATTTCCTTTTTCACCATAGCCCTCTAGGGGCTTCCAAATATCCCTTTGCCAATTCCACAAGAACAGCCTTAGCGAAAGACTTCTTGAAGGGAAAGATGTAACTCTGTGAGATGAATTAACAGAACACAGAGCAGTTTCTCAGAAAGCTTCTTTCCAGTTTTGAACGGAAGATATTTCCTTTTTCACCATACCTCTCTATGGGCTTCCAAATATCCCTTTGCCAATTCCACAAGAACAGCCTTAGCGAAAGGCTTCTTGAAGGGAAAGATGTAACTCTGTGAGATGAATTAACAGAACAGAGAGCAGTTTCTCAGAAAGCTTCTTTCCAGTTTTGAACGGAAGATATTTCCTTTTTCACCATAGCCCTCTATGGGCTTCCAAATATCCCTTTGCCAATTCCACAAGAACAGCCTTAGCGAAAGGCTTCTTGAAGGGAAAGATGTAACTCTGTGAGATGAATTAACAGAACACAGAGCAGTTTCTCAGAAAGCTTCTTTCCATTATTGAACGGAAGATATTTCCTTTTTCACCATAGCCCTCTATGGGCTTCCAAATATTCCTTTGCCAATTCCACAAGAACAGCCTTAGCGAAACGCTTCTTGAAGGGAAAGATGTAACTCTGTGAGATGAATTAACAGAACACAGAGCAGTTTCTCAGAAAGCTTCTTTCCAGTTTTGAACGGAAGATATTTCCTTTTTCACCATAGCCCTCTATGGGCTTCCAAATATCCCTTTGCCAATTCCACAAGAACAGCCTTAGCGAAAGGCTTCTTGAAGGGAAAGATGTAACTCTGTGAGATGAATTAGCAGAACACAGAGCAGTTTCTCAGAAAGCTTCTTTCCAGTTTTGAACGGAAGATATTATCTTTTTCACCATAGCCCTCTTATGGGCTTCCAAATATCCCTTTGCCAATTCCACAAGAACAGCCTTAGCGAAAGGCTTCTTGAAGGGAAAGATGTAACTCTGTGAGATGAATTAAGAGAACACAGAGAGGTTTCTCAGAAAGCTTCTTTCCAGTTTTGAACGGAAGATATTTCCTTTTTCACCATAGCCCTCTATGGGCTTCCAAATATCCCTTTGCCAATGCCACAAGAACAGCCTTAGCGAAAGGCTTCTTGAAGGGAAAGATGTAACTCTGTGAGATGAATTAACAGAACACAGAGCAGTTTCTCAGAAAGCTTCTTTCCAGTTTTGAACGGAAGATATTTCCTTTTTCACCATAGCCCTCTAAGGGCTTCCAAATATCCCTTTGCCAATTCCACAAGAACAGCCTTAGCGAAAGACTTCTTGAAGGGAAAGATGTAACTCTGTGAGATGAATTAGCAGAACACAGAGCAGTTTCTCAGAAAGCTTCTTTCCAGTTTTGAACGGAAGATATTTCCTTTTTCACCATAGCCCTCTATGGGCTTCCAAATATCCCTTTGCCAATTCCAAAAGAACAGCCTTAGCGAAAGGCTTCTTGAAGGGAAACATGTAACTCTGTGAGATGAATTAACAGAACACAGAGCAGTTTCTCAGAAAGCTTCTTTCCAGTTTTGAACGGAAGATATTTCCTTTTTCACCATAGCCCTCTATGGGCTTCCACATATCCCTTTGCCAATTCCACAAGAACAGCCTTAGCGAAAGGCTTCTTGAAGGGAAAGATGTAACTCTGTGAGATGAATTAACAGAACACAGAGCAGTTTCTCAGAAAGCTTCTTTCCAGTTTTGAACGGAAGATATTTCCTTTTTCACCATAGCCCTCTATGGGCTTCCAAATATCCCTTTGCCAATTCCACAAGAACAGCCTTAGCGAAAGGCTTCTTGAAGGGAAAGATGTAACTCTGTGAGATGAATTAACAGAACACTGAGTAGTTTCTCAGAAAGCTTCTTTCCAGTTGAGAATGGAAGATATTTCCTTTTTCACCATAGCCCTCTAATGGCTTCCAAGTATCCCTTTGCCAATTACACAAGAACAGCCTTAGCGAAAGGCTTCTTGAAGGGAAAGATGTAACACTGTGAGATGAATTAACACAACACAGAGCAGTTTCTCAGAAAGCTTCTTTCCAGTTTTGAACGGAAGATATTTCCTTTTCCCCATAGCCCTCTATGGGCTTCCAAATATCCCTTTGCCAATTCCACAAAAACAGCCTTAGCGAAAGGCTTCTTGAAGGGAAAGATGTAACTCTGTGAGATGAATTAACAGAACACAGAGCAGTTTCTCAGAAAGCTTCTTTCCAGTTTTGAACTGAAGATATTTCCTTTTTCACCATAGCCCTCTATGGGCTTCCAAATATCCCTATGCCATTTGCACAGGAACAGCCTTAGCGAAAGGCTTCTTGAAGGGAAAGATGTAACTCTGTGAGATGAATTAACAGAACACAGAGCAGTTTCTCAGAAAGCTTCTTTCCAGTTTTGAACGGAAGATATTTCCTTTTTCACCATAGCCTTCTTTGGGCTTCCAAGTATCCCTTTGCCAATTCCACAAGAACAGCCTTAGCGAAAGGCTTCTTGAAGGGAAAGATGTAACTCTGTGAGATGAATTAACAGAACACAGAGCAGTTTCTCAGAAAGCTTCTTTCCAGTTTTGAACGGAAGATATTTCCTTTTTCACCATAGCCCTCTATGGGCTTCCAAATATCCCTTTGCCAATTCCACAAGAACAGGTTTAGCGAAAGGCTTCTTGAAGGGAAAGATGTAACGCTGTGAGATGAATTAACAGAACACAGAGAAGTTTCTCAGAAATCTTCTTTCCAGTTTTGAACGGAAGTTATTTCCTTTTTCACCATAGCCCTCTATTTGCTTCCAAATATCCCTTTGCCAATTCCCCAAGAACAGCCTTAGCGAAAGGCTTCTTGAAGGGAAAGATGTAACTCTGTGAGATGAATTAACAGAACACAGAGCAGTTTCTCAGAAAGCTTCTTTCCAGTTTTGAACGGAAGATATTTCCTTTTTCACCATAGCCCTCTATGGGCATCCAAATATCCCTTTGCCAATTCCACAAGAACAGCCTTAGCGAAAGGCTTCTTGAAGGGAAAGATGTAAATCTGTGTGATGAATTAACAGAACACAGAGCAGTTTCTCAGAAAGCTTCTTTCCAGTTTTGAACGGAAGATATTTCCTTTTTACCATAGCCCTCTATGGGCTTCCAAATATCCCTTTGCCAATTCCACAAGAACAGCCTTAGCGAAAGGCTTCTTGAAGGGAAAGATGTAACTCTGTGAGATGAATTAACAGAACACAGAGCAGTTTCTCAGAAAGCTTCTTTCCAGTTTTGAACGGAAGATATTTCCTTTTTCACCATAGCCCTCTATGGGCTTCCAAATATCCCTTTGCCAATTCCACAAGAACAGCCTTAGCGAAAGGTTTCTTAAAGGGAAAGATGTAACTCTGTGAGATGAATTAACAGAACACAGAGCAGTTTCTCAGAAAGCTTCTTTCCAGTTTTGAACGGAAGATATTTCCTTTTTCACCATAGCCCTCTATGGGCTTCCAAATATCCCTTTGCCAATTCCCCAAGGACAGCCTTAGCGAAAGGCTTCTTGAAGGGAAAGATGTAACTCTGTGAGATGAATTAACAGAACACAGAGCAGTTTCTCAGAAAGCTTCTTTCCAGTTTTGAACGGAAGATATTTCCTTTTTCACCATAGCCCTCTATGGGCTTCCAAATATCCCTTTGCCAATTCCACAAGAACGGCCTTAGCGAAAGGCTTCTTGAAGGGAAAGATGTAACTCTGTGAGATGAATTAACAGAACACAGAGCAGTTTCTAAGAAAGCTTCTTTATAGTTTTGAACGGAAGATATTTCCTTTTTCACCATAGCCCTCTACGGGCTTAAAAATATCCCTTTGCCAATTCCACAAGAACAGCCTTAGCGAAAGGCTTCTTGAAGGGAAAGATGTAACTCTGTGAGATGAATTAACAGAACACAAAGCAGTTTCTCAGAAAGTTTCTTTCCAGTTTTGAACGAAAGATATTTCCTTTTCCACCATAGCCCTCTATGGGCTTCGAAATATCCCTTTGCCAATTCCACAAGAACAGCCTTAGCGAAAGGCTTCTGGAAGGGAAAGATGTAACTCTGTGAGATGAATTAACAGAACACAGAGCAGTTTCTCAGAAGGCTTCTTTCCAGTTTTGAACGGAAGATATTTCCTTTTTCACCATACCTCTCTATGGGCTTCCAAATATCCCTTTGCCAATTCCACAAGAACAGCCTTAGCGAAAGGCTTCTTGAAGGGAAAGATGTAACTCTGTGAGATGAATTAACAGAACACAGAGCAGTTTCTCAGAAAGCTTCTTTCCAGTTTTGAATGGAAGATATTTCCTTTTTCACCATAGCCTTCTATGGGCTTCCAAATATCCCTTTGCCAATTCCACAAGAACAGCCTTAGCGAAAGGCTTCTTGAAGGGAAAGATGTAACTCTGTGAGATGAATTAACAGAACACAGAGCAGTTTCTCAGAAAGCTTCTTTCCAGTTTTGAACGGAAGATATTTCCTTTTTCACCATAGCCCTCTATGGGCTTCCAAATATCCCTTTGCCAATTCCACAAGAACAGACTTAGCGAAAGGCTTCTTGAAGGGAAAGATGTAACTCTGTGAGATGAATTAACAGAACACAGAGCAGTTTCTCAGAATGCTTCTTTCAAGTTTTGAACGGAAGATATTTCCTTTTTCACCATAGCCCTCTATGGGCTTCCAAATATCGCTTTGCCAATTCCACAAGAACAGCCTTAGCGAAAGGCTTCTTGAAGGGAAAGATGTAACTCTGTGAGATGAATTAAGAGAACACAGAGCAGTTTCTCAGAAAGCTTCTTTCCAGTTTTGAAAGGAAGATATTTCCTTTTTCACCATAGCCTTCCAACGGCTTCCAAATATCCCTTTGCCAATTCCCCAAGAACAGCCTTAGCGAAAGGCTTCTTGAAGGGAAAGATGTAACTCTGTGAGATGAATCAACAGAACACAGAGCAGTTTCTCAGAAAGCTTCTTTCCAGTTTTGAAGGGAAGATATTTCCTTTTTCACCATAGCCCTCTAGGGGCTTCCAAATATCCCTTTGCCAATTCCACAAGAACAGCCTTAGCGAAAGACTTCTTGAAGGGAAAGATGTAACTCTGTGAGATGAATTAACAGAACACAGAGCAGTTTCTCAGAAAGCTTCTTTCCAGTTTTGAACGGAAGATATTTCCTTTTTTCACCATACCTCTCTATGGGCTTCCAAATATCCCTTTGCCAATTCCACAAGAACAGCCTTAGCGAAAGGCTTCTTGAAGGGAAAGATGTAACTCTGTGAGATGAATTAACAGAACAGAGAGCAGTTTCTCAGAAAGCTTCTTTCCAGTTTTGAACGGAAGATATTTCCTTTTTCACCATAGCCCTCTATGGGCTTCCAAATATCCCTTTGCCAATTCCACAAGAACAGCCTTAGCGAAAGGCTTCTTGAAGGGAAAGATGTAACTCTGTGAGATGAATTAACAGAACACAGAGCAGTTTCTCAGAAAGCTTCTTTCCATTATTGAACGGAAGATATTTCCTTTTTCACCATAGCCCTCTATGGGCTTCCAAATATTCCTTTGCCAATTCCACAAGAACAGCCTTAGCGAAACGCTTCTTGAAGGGAAAGATGTAACTCTGTGAGATGAATTAACAGAACACAGAGCAGTTTCTCAGAAAGCTTCTTTCCAGTTTTGAACGGAAGATATTTCCTTTTTCACCATAGCCCTCTATGGGCTTCCAAATATCCCTTTGCCAATTCCACAAGAACAGCCTTAGCGAAAGGCTTCTTGAAGGGAAAGATGTAACTCTGTGAGATGAATTAGCAGAACACAGAGCAGTTTCTCAGAAAGCTTCTTTCCAGTTTTGAACGGAAGATATTATCTTTTTCACCATAGCCCTCTTATGGGCTTCCAAATATCCCTTTGCCAATTCCACAAGAACAGCCCTTACGCGAAAGGCTTCTTGAAAGGGAAAGATGTAACTCTGTGAGATGAATTAAGAGAACACAGAGAGGTTTCTCAGAAAGCTTCTTTCCAGTTTTGAACGGAAGATATTTCCTTTTTCACCATAGCCCTCTATGGGCTTCCAAATATCCCTTTGCCAATGCCACAAGAACAGCCTTAGCGAAAGGCTTCTTGAAGGGAAAGATGTAACTCTGTGAGATGAATTAACAGAACACAGAGCAGTTTCTCAGAAAGCTTCTTTCCAGTTTTGAACGGAAGATATTTCCTTTTTCACCATAGCCCTCTAAGGGCTTCCAAATATCCCTTTGCCAATTCCACAAGAACAGCCTTAGCGAAAGACTTCTTGAAGGGAAAGATGTAACTCTGTGAGATGAATTAGCAGAACACAGAGCAGTTTCTCAGAAAGCTTCTTTCCAGTTTTGAACGGAAGATATTTCCTTTTTCACCATAGCCCTCTATGGGCTTCCAAATATCCCTTTGCCAATTCCAAAAGAACAGCCTTAGCGAAAGGCTTCTTGAAGGGAAACATGTAACTCTGTGAGATGAATTAACAGAACACAGAGCAGTTTCTCAGAAAGCTTCTTTCCAGTTTTGAACGGAAGATATTTCCTTTTTCACCATAGCCCTCTATGGGCTTCCAAATATCCCTTTGCCAATTCCACAAGAACAGCCTTAGCGAAAGGCTTCTTGAAGGGAAAGATGTAACTCTGTGAGATGAATTAACAGAACACAGAGCAGTTTCTCAGAAAGCTTCTTTCCAGTTTTGAACGGAAGATATTTCCTTTTTCACCATAGCCCTCTATGGGCTTCCAAATATCCCTTTGCCAATTCCACAAGAACAGCCTTAGCGAAAGGCTTCTTGAAGGGAAAGATGTAACTCTGTGAGATGAATTAACAGAACACTGAGTAGTTTCTCAGAAAGCTTCTTTCCAGTTGAGAACGGAAGATATTTCCTTTTTCACCATAGCCCTCTAAGGGCTTCCAAGTATCCCTTTGCCAATTACACAAGAACAGCCTTAGCGAAAGGCTTCTTGAAGGGAAAGATGTAACACTGTGAGATGAATTAACACAACACAGAGCAGTTTCTCAGAAAGCTTCTTTCCAGTTTTGAACGGAAGATATTTCCTTTTCCCCATAGCCCTCTATGGGCTTCCAAATATCCCTTTGCCAATTCCACAAAAACAGCCTTAGCGAAAGGCTTCTTGAAGGGAAAGATGTAACTCTGTGAGATGAATTAACAGAACACAGAGCAGTTTTCTCAGAAAGCTTCTTTCCAGTTTTTGAACTGAAGATATTTCCTTTTTTCACCATAGCCCTCTATGGGCTTCCAAATATCCCTATGCCATTTGCACAGGAACAGCCTTAGCGAAAGGCTTCTTGAAGGGAAAGATGTAACTCTGTGAGATGAATTAACAGAACACAGAGCAGTTTCTCAGAAAGCTTCTTTCCAGTTTTGAACGGAAGATATTTCCTTTTTCACCATAGCCTTCTTTGGGCTT